>NC_056732.1:1850977320-1851049820 GCF_019279795.1 Protopterus annectens | reverse complement strand
CTGGAGTACTTGATTATAGTTTTCAATCTTACTCACAAACACTGGCTAATATACAATGTATGTACTGTGTACCTGTGTACTATGTATGTATTCTACCTATGTTCCAAATTTCAACTGTACATCACAAATCTATGAATTACCTTTATTTTTAAATTAATATTTTTTTGTTTGTTCTCTCCACTGTAACTGTTGATGTGCTGCATACCACTATAAAAACATGTCTTTTGTAATTTGTTTGTATACTGATCATGTCTAAATTAACTAAACGTATCTGTAATTTTTCTAAGTGGAGATTTTCTCCCTGGGCGTCTGCTGAAAAAGGGCCTTTTCGGCTCAGTCAGACACCCCCCGGTTAACAAATGTAAAATAAAATAAATAAGTAAATAAAATGTCTGAAAGGCATTATAGCCATGCACTGGCAGAGTGCTTTCCATGACTTTCAATCATGTTTCAATAACTGCACAGATGTTATCATTCTCCAGGGTGAGGAGAGCTTCCAGGGAGTGCAGTTTCTTGTTGGGACACCTTGCATTAAGCAGTAACACCTTTAGCTTGTCCTGAGTAGTTTTGGTTATTTTGGAATGTTTGTCCATTTGGCAATGCCTACATAAAGGCACTGTAGGGATGGATAATGTTTTGATTAATATCCAAAAGCCCAGAGGTGACAGATGAAGACCATTCCTGGCAAAGCAGCATGGTCTGTCAATCATGTCCTCCCAGACTGACAAGTATTCGACCTCTTTGGAATGACACCAATTGTTAAATTTACAAGGTAGCTTATGTGACAGTAAGTGGGTTATGTATAGAACAGTAACAGCAGAAATGGGAGTTAAGGGGTAAGTAATGCAAGAGCAGGATTTTGAGTTCAGGAAGCAGTTTTTGACTTTAGTTTTGAAGAGACTGGTACTTTGAATGTTGTGCATGTCAGGGGGAAGCTGATTCCAGGCTTGGAACACTGAGTTTCAGTATAGCAGTTTGCCAATATTTAAGTCTGGATTATAAATGTCTAGAAGGTTCTGATCAGCGCTACAAAGAGAATGAGCTGGGGTATAAGGGGGTACAATGGATGAGAGAGAGGGAGGGAGAGGTTGAAGTTTTATATAGCAGGGAGTACGTGAGCTGGAGCTGGGACAGGAGGAGGAGCTGGGGGAGGTCAAGCCGTTGAAGTTTGTTCAGGGCAAGGCAGTGATGAGATTTGTATGGTTGGTCACAGGCGAATCTGGCTATTGTGTTGTATGTTCATGTTTAGTAAGTAGGGATGACTGAAGGTGGTCAGAATGAGATGCATAGAGAAGGCATGGAATGATAAAGGCTTGAGTAAGAGTGTGTTTGCAGTTGAGAGCTAGGAATTTCTTATTTCTATAGAGCAGACCCAATTTCTGGTTGGTTTATTTAATGCAGTGTTGTATATGGATGTCAAATTTAAGCTGGTCAGCAATTATAGCACCAAGAAGTTGGGTGTGTGATTCAGCTTTGATAAGGGTCTTGTCTTGACAGGAGATGGTAAAGGTGGATTTGTGGTGGGAGAGAGATTTGGGAAGGAATAGGAAGAGTTTAAGCTTTTTGGGATTAAGTATGAGTTGGTGGTCAGTGAGCCACTTTTCCACAGATGAGAAAGTATTTTGGCTGAGGGATAGAAGGTTGGTGAGGTTATCAGAGATAGTGATGACAGTAGATTCGTCAGTGTATTGTATGAGGGAGGAGGTGGTGCAGGAGGAGTAAAGTTTGTGAAGATGTTGAAGAGGGGAGGTCCAAGAATTGAGCTCTGAGGGACACTCATTTGGACAGGTTGGAAGGGATAGCAAGTGGATTGCCATCATACAGACTAGAGTCTATTTGAGAGATAGCTTGAAAATCACTGGATAGTAGATGGAGAGAGATTAAGATCAGTTAGTTTAGCAACGAGCTTAGGATGAGACACAGTATTGAAAGCTTTAGAGAGGTCAAGGAAGAGAGAAGCTACAAAAAGATTTTTGTCCCTGACTTCAGCAACAGTGTGGGTAAAAGACAGGAGGGCAGTGCTATGATTAGGCCTGAAGCCATGTTGAGAAGGGGTTAGAAGGTTTTCATTGAGTAGGTATTTAAGGAGCTGGTTATGTATACATTTTTCTAGGATTTTAGAGAGTGGACAGAGAATGGCTATGAGTCTATAGTTAGATGGATCTGTGGAGTTACCTCCTTTGTGAAGTGGGATAGTATAGAAAGATTTCCAGATATCAGGGACAGAGGCTTCTTGGATAGATCTGTTTACAAGGACCAAAACAGAGTAGGCAATAGAATAGGCTGCAAGTCTAAGAAAGAGAGGAGGGAGGGTGTCAGTAGAGGAAGAGCAGGGTTTTAGTTTGAGTAGAAGGGATTTTATGTATGCAGTAGAGACAGGGTTAACAGAGAAAGGGATAGAGTTACTAGTAGTGACTGAGGGTTGAGAAAGGATTTAATTTTGGCTGTTTTTGGTTAGTTTATTAATAGATTCAGTGAAGTGGGTATTAAGACCTGCATGCAATCAACTGAACGCTTAAGTGAAGTTAAGTACATTTTTATCTGCACTTTTTTTCAAATAATACACAATTTAATTAATTTGTTTCTGTTGCATTAAGCAATATCTAGCTGGAAATTGTGACTCTGTTTTTTTTCAGTTAAGGCTTGTTAAAAAAACTGCATAGCCAGTGATAAGTGGGGGTAGTTTACTTCATTGTTATTCAGTTTCTGTCTTATACAAGTGGTACAGTGAATTATTTTCTGTTTAAACTGTGAGCTTTGGCCAGCTAAGACCTGCATGCAATCAACTGAATGCATAAGTGAAGTTAAGTAAATTTTTATCCGCACTTTTTTTCAAGTAATACACAATTTAAATTAATGTGTTTCTGTTGCATTGAGCAATATCTAGCTGGAAGTTGGGACTCTGTGTTAAATCTTGGTGGCTTTGAAACTGCCCACCCCTCTTGTAAATTTGCACTTGGATACTCCTCCTGGGCCCATCTCATTTGCTCACTCAAAAAAAAAAAATGTTATCTGCTTTTACTGTATTTGTGTTTCTTCCTATTCTATTTTGCTTTTGCATCATCTTAAAAGTACTCAGTTGTATTTATTATTGCTTGGTGTAACTCATTCTAAGCCTTTTAGTTTAAGCACTTGGTCTTCCGACCAGTTGTTTTACATTAAGAAGATTAAGCACTTGGGCTTCAGACCAGTTGTTTTACATTAGGAAGGTTTGTGGCCTGCACTGTGGTGGCAGGACAGGTAGCTTACATCCTTCTAAGTTGGGAACTGCTGATTGAGGGCTCAGTGTCTGTTATTCTAAAAGTGTATTAGTTCTGGTTTAAGCACTTGGGCTTCAGGCCAGTTATTTTACATTAAGAAGGTTCGTGGTCTACACTCTTGTGGGAGGAGAGGCTGGATTCTGCCGTTCTGAGCTGGGAATTTCTGGTTAAAGGCTTATAGTGCCTGCATATTTGAACTGTTTCTTACTGAAATTGGTACATCTTGTTTGCTGTAGCATAGACTAGATCCAGGCCTGCTGAATCTAGCTTTGTTTGTATGCTTGTTGTTTGTTTACTTGTTATTCCGCTGAAACGCTAATTCCACCTAAAACATGGCTTTTCAGCGATTATGTGGATCCCTAGTGATATCTGCATTGCTTACTGTACTTATTTCCTTGTTTCACTTGAAAAAAGTTACTGTTTGTCGTTTTTGCATTTAAACAGCCATTTAAGTTACCTGTAACACATTGCATTTAAGTTACCTGGCACTTGCTCACTAAAGCAATTATATAAGTCAGCATTAAAAAATTAAAAGCACTACACCCTCACAAACTCCCCTTGAGTAACTTGTTTCCCATTGGCCCTTTTTTCAATTATAAAGGAATTCCCAATACTATTCTAGCATGTCCAAAGGTCAGTTGTCAATCTCCTCTCTGGTCCAGCTGGTGAATCTGGGAATCTTGAGGCAATGTTACAACTGCCTCATGTACACAGACAACCCTCTCCTACTCCCAACAAATTCCAACACATGTGAGAGATGCAACCATATAGCCAAACTGGAGGCTAAGCTCTCTCAACTCAGTACTGGCGTAACCAGTCAGAAGGAGAAGGAAACCACACTCATTACAATTCCAGTCTCACATAGACCTACCACAACAGCAAACCAAACACATAAACACACAAAACCATACTCGGAGGCTCTAAATAAAAATCTGCCAAAGCAGCAGAGACCTCCAAAGCAGACACCCAAGCAATCACTACCCCAAAACAAAACATGTGCAACGCATAGTTCATAAAGCCAGTGTGCCGAACAGTCACAGCCCTTAAGGCTAAACAACACACCTGATACACTTGTAATAGGTGACTCTATCATCAGGCACACTGATGTCCTGCTCACTAGGCTGAACAAGGAGAAGGTCACGGTGAGCTGCCTGTCGGGCGCTAGGATCCGCCACATAACACAAGCACTCATGTCACTCCAAGGCAAGTACAAATATGACTCAATCATTGTCCATGCTGGTGTGAATGACCTGAGACGTACCTTCCTGGACTACATGAAAAGAGACATAGAGGAGCTCTCTGAGCATGTAGCCCAGGCCGGTATGAACCTGACCTTGAGTAGCATCTTACCCTCACCAAGAATGATGCCACAATATGAAGACAAGATGATCAATTTCAACAATTGGCTTAAGTATTGGTGTCATTCAAAGGGCCCCAAAACATGGACCGAACCACAAAAGGAGGGGGAGTATCAATATTCGTCAAAGATACCCACACCTCCAGGTTGGTGGCACGGGTCTACTTCTAATGACCGAAACGCCGATTCGCCGACAGTGAAATAACCGACGCCAGAAAACCGACAACACACAAACCCGACAACGTGAAACACCGAACACCATAACACCGACACACTACACGTAAACAACACAGTACACTACAACACATATCCACTAGCCCTAACCCAAACCCTAACCCTAAGGTCCGACACTACCGCACACTCTCCCTACCTGCACCCTAGCCCTAACTCACTTACACACCCCGAACCCCAAGCTCACACTACCGCACACTCTCCTACCTGCACCCTAACCCTAACTCACTTACACACCCAACCCCAAGCTCCGACACTACCGCACACTCCCTACCTGCACCCTAACCCTAACTCACTTACACACGAACCCCAAGCTCCGACACTACCGCACACTCTCCCTACCTGCACCCTAACCCTAACTCACTTACACACCCCGAACCCCAAGCTCCGACACTACCGCACACTCTCCCTACCTGCACCCTAACCCTAACTCACTTACACACCCCGAACCCCAAACTCCGACACTACCGCACACTCACCTATCACACACCCTAACCCTACATCCCTGAGTATTGCACACTTACCTGTCCGCTCCCTACTCCTAAATCCCTCACTATCGCATACTTACCAGGTCGCGCTTACACATTCCCCTTGTCGGTCTTCCGTCTGTCGGGATTCGAGCGTGTCGGTCAACTGCGTTGTCGGTCATTTCGTGTCGGTTATTTCACTGTCGGCGAATCGGCGTTTCGGTCATTAGAAGGAGACCCGGTGGCACAGCACGAAGCATCAGAGACTATCCATGTGCAACTAACAGTGGGTAAAACTGCCTTCCAGTTTATAGCCTGCTACAGACCACCCTCCCAAACCCAGGAACCCCACTTGGCCTTCCTGAGAACACTGGAAAATATGAAGGTCTCTCCAAACACCATTTTATTGGGCGACTTCAACTACCCAATCATAGACTGGGAGCATTACTCTAGCTCCAACACCCTAGCCCAAAGGTTCCTAGAATTTATAAACTCAAATGCTATGGAACAACTTGTTACCACTCCCACAAGAGGGGAAAACATACTGGACCTGATCATCACCAAAATAGGGACTCTATGCTCCAGACCAGAAGTGTATCCCTCACTGGTAAAATCAAACCATAAACTAATCTCACTGGATATTCACATCCCGACCCCACCCCCTGCCCAGAAAACCACAGTGAAAAACTTCTCTAAAGAAATTTCACACTCCTCAAAACCGAGGTGGAATCCTTCAAAGCGCCCGGGCCTGTGGAAAATACGGCCCAGACCGCAGAATCCTTTATAAACGCATTCTATGAACACCTTCAGGAATGCATGGATCATGCAATCCCAAATAAAACCAAGACCCAATCCTCCGAAGGCAAACGTCCTGTCTTGTGGACCCCAGCCATAAACAAACTATACAATAGAAGGAGAAAGTTACTACATGATAGAGCAAAATCCCAAAAAGGGAAGGCATCTCTGATCAGTATTAGCAAAAAACTACGGTCACTCATAAAATCGTCTAAGGCCAGCTTCGAGAGAAAAATTGCACAGGACACTAAGGATAATCACAAGGCTTGCTTTAGTTGTGTTAGGAACCTGGGTGGCAATTCCCAGATATGCTCAAAATTAGTCCAAAATGACAAAAAATACACCGAACCCACAGACATTGCCAACATCCTAGCTGACAGGTTCAGAGCAAATTTCTCCCCCCTCCCCACCAAAAGGGCAAATATCTATCCCAGCACAGTGCTACCCCCCTGACATCTCAGATGCTCAGGCAAGAGCTGCCCTCTCCAAAGCAAAAAAACACAGCATCAATGGGACCAGACGGTGTCCTGGGCTGCGTCCTACATGAACACCAAGAGGAGCTATACCCAAACATAAAACTACTGTTCAATCTCAGCCTTACTACAGAATATGTACCCAAAGACTGGCGTACAGCAACAGTGGTCCCTCTCCACAAAGGTGGTGCCTCAACGGATCCTGGAAACTATCGCCCCATAAGCCTGACTAGCTTGGTCTGCAAAGCTATGGAAAGGATCATCATAGACCTCATAAATAAAGATATTGGGGACCTACAGACACTGGATTCTACCCAGTTTGGCTTTGTTAAGGGCAGATCCTGCCTCTTAAACATGGTCGATTTCTTTGAAACAGTCACCAAGGCCATTGACGAAGGGAAGGTGGTCCACACAGCCTACCTGGACCTCGCAAAAGCCTTCGATACAATACCCCACTCGGGCATTATAGATAAGCTCACCAGCTTAAATATAAACCCCTATGTCACTAGATGGGTTGCAAACTGGCTCAAGGACAGAACCCACATGGTTAGAATTGCTGGAGCCATGTCAGACTCCAAACCAGTTACAAGTGGTGTCCCACAAGGCTCAGTCCTGGGACCTCTCTTGTTCGGTATATATTTCTCGGAGGTACAAGCCAACATGGAAGGACTGTGGCTGACCAAGTTCGCAGATGACTGCAAACTGGGCGCCATAATCGACTCTCCAGCTGACACAAGCATCCTCCAAAAGGACAACTGGTGCCAGAGCCATGGCCTCAAGATAAATGCCAAAAAGTGTATAGTCATCCCCTTTGGCAAAAACAAAGTGCCCACAAATTACCACATAGGTGGTAATCCATTAAGTATGGAAGAAGTAATTAGGGACCTGGGGACCCAAGTTGATAGCAATCTCTCATTTGACAACCATGTGGCCAAAGTGGTTAGAAAAACATTTTATATAGCCCACCTAATCATGAAGGGATTCACATCTAGATCAGGTGAGGTCATCGTGCCTCTTTACTCATCCCTCATCAGGCCCATAATTGAGTACAATGCCCCTTTTGGGATGTACCTTACCAGACACCTGCAGCAACTGGAAAGACCCCAAAAGTACCTCACCAAGGGGATCAAAGAGCTCAAACAGATGCCATATGCTGCCCGGTTAAAGAAACTCCAGCTCTACTCAGTGGCATACCGCCTGCTCAGAGGCGATCTGTGCCTGACGTATAAAGCCATGTCCAACCCGGAATTAATGGACATGCTGCACCTCAGAAAATCCAAATCCCATCGAGCTACGGGCTCGAGAGACTTGAACCTCAGCACTGAAATAAATAGGACATGTTGGAGGGACAGATTCATAACCCAGAGGTTCCCTTCACTCTGGAATAAAATCCCAGTCCAGGTTGGGCAGAGTCCCTCATTGACTCTTTGCAAGAGGAATCTTGATGAGTGGATGGGAGATCGTAGGTTTACCCCGGGTATCACTTCTGTGTCACTGTAAGACAGAGGCACAGTATACTAACCTCAAAAAAGGGCATAGCAAAATTATTTTAAAATGGGTGGCGAAGGCCAAACACACTCTGGCTAGGCTTATAAATGCCCTAGGGCAGATAGCCTAGTATGAACCTATGAACCTAAGTAAGGAGGCAGTTTCTTGGGGAGTGCTGTCAGGATAGGGATTGAGAGTGGTAGGTTCGCCAGGGTGTAGAATGCTATTGACTGAGTGCCAGAACTTTCTTGGGTTTGACATATGGGTGAATTGGGCATCAGAGTAGTATTTTTTGTTATCCTTGTTGATTTGCTTCTTTGAAAGGTTTCGGGGTTCTTATATTTTTGTAGAAGGGGGCAGATTTTGTTTTTAGCCATTGTTTCCAATACTTGTCCCTTTCCTTCATGGGAGCGAGGGTGTCTTTATAGAGCTATGGAGAGTAGGTTGTTTTGACTCTGAATTTTCTTACAGGGGCTATAGAGTTGAGGGTGGCAAGGAAAGTGCTATTATAAGTTCATAGGTTCATAGGTTGGTACTAGGCTATCAGCCCTAGGGCCTATACAAGACTAGCCATAACAATTACCTGGCTATTTCTTCTCACATTATTTACTTTCCTGGACCCCTGTCTAGCAGGGCGACTGACGTGATCCCTGGGGTGAATTTCCTTTCTCCCATCCAAACGTCAAGGTTCCTCTTGAAGAGGTCCAAAGAGGCATTAAATTAAATTGCTGAACTGCATCATTGAGGGGAAGGTAATTAAGGTGAGTCCAGTTAATGGTATTCAGCCTATCATTAAAGGTTTCAGCATTAAAGGAAGAGAAATTAAAATGTTCAGTGAAATGGTGGGACTTAAGCAATTGTGGGGAGTACCTTTTGACTCAAGTAGGGAGGTGGTCACTTAGGGTATGAGGTAGGGTAGTGGGGTTATGATACAGGGAGGGATTGGAGGTAAGCATCCAGTCTAAGGAGGAGCAGTTAATATTCCTACTATTGTAGTGAGTGTGAGTTTAGATAAGGTGTTGGAACCCATATAGGTTAATATGTTGGGTGGATAAGGCAGTAGATAATTTTTGACAGTCAGTATTAACATCTCCAAGTATTATAGCTTCATAGGGGGTATGCAGTGAGTTCCAGGATAGGATAGATTCAAGGATGGGGATGTTGTTTCCAGGTGGTATATATATTGTTGTAATGGCAAATTTTTTATGGTGGTTGAGGTGAAAGTTTAGTAGAAGTAGTTCAGCAGGGTGGAAATTAGGTAGAGATAAGGGAAGGGGGGAATAGGTTGAGGTGTTTGGAGTACATTACTGCAACTCCACCACCTTTTTTGGCAGCTCTGTCAGGACGGTACGTATTATAATGGGGAGGTAGAATTTCAGAGTCGGAGTTGTGTGGTTTTACCCAGATTTCAGATAGTGCTAGGATGTGAGGGGTATATTGGGTGATCCAAGAATGTAGCTCAGTAACTTTGTTAGGTATGCTCTGTATGTTAATTGCATAAATAGATATCTGTTTGCTGGGTTGGTATTAGCAGTGGTTGTGATAGAAGGGCCAGGATTAAGGTGGATGTCACCATCTAGAAGTAGGGTGCTTAAGATTGTATTCTTGGAAGGTGCATTGTGTATCTTACAAGTAAAACCCAGGTTCTGCAAATAAAAGACAACGTTAGGCATGTCAGAAGAGGTTATTTTTCAGCTATATTTCATAAACGTTGGACTTCCATCTTCCTAATTTTTTGATGTTTTCCCATGATGTCATTGCCCATTGCACATGAGAAGCTGTCACTATGCTAAATGAGTGTGGAATCTAACTGAGCATGGGGGATATATTTGGGGTCCAAGCTTCATCACTCCACTGTTTTATTCAATACAGCCCTCACCTGAAGCTGGGTAAGCAAGGTACCCTTCTCATGGTGGAAAACTGTTCCTTCTTAAGTACCAGTCTATAATGAAACTGTGTGAGTGGACTTCTGTGTTGCAGGCACAGTGTTTGGTAATGTTGTAGGCATTCTACTACAATCCATTTTCTGGCCCCTGAGGCTGCAGCCAGCCACTGTTTCTTCACCTCCTGATCAATCATAGGTTGTTCCTATTTATCATTAGAATATTCTTATTCAGACCAGCTAAATGCTCCACACAGGGCTGATGAACAACATGCTCCACATGGGGCTGATAAACAACAGGCTCCACATAGGGCTGATAAACAACAGGCCCCACAAAGGGCTGATAAACAACAGGCTCCACATAGGGATGATAAACAACAGGCTCCACAAAGGGCTGATAAACAACATGCTCCACACCGGGTTGATAAACAACAGGCCCCACAAAGGGCTGATAAACAACATGCTCCACATAGGGTTGATAAACAACAGGCTCCACAAAGGGCCGATAAACAACATTCTCCACACAGGGCTGATAAACAACAGGCTCTACATAGGGCTGATAAACAACAGGCTCCACAAAGAGCTGATAAACAGCATGCTCCACATAGGGCTGATAAACAACAGGTTCCACAAAGGGCTGATAAACAACAGGCTCCACAAAGGGCTGATAAACAACAGGCTCCACAAAGGGCTGATAAACAACAGGCTCTACAAAGGGCTGATAAACAACAGGCTCCAAATAGGGCTGATAAACAACAGGCTGTGAAAAACTATCTTGTGTATTACTGATGACATATATTTGGAGTTTGTCCCATAAAGCTCACACTGCCACCCCTTGGTTTTATGCAGCCAGCTGATAGTTTGCCAGGAGGGAGGTTGGCATAATGGTTAAGGTGTTTATCTTACAGGTTTGATACTCATGTGGGATAATTGGCTAGGCTTAAATGACTCACAGGGGTAATTTGCCTAGTACTAAGCTATAAACAAGGCATAATACTGCCTTCAACTTGTTTTATTTAACCTGTAACAGCAGCAGTGTGTGTGCCTTCATTTATTTTACTTGTATGAGCCATACCACTGGACAAGCCTGCACGTTCCTAGTCTCTCTGAATTGCTGCAGTGTCCATTGTAAGCCACCTAATTACCTGTACTAAACATGTTTATTAACTGTTATTCTCATATGTCCATGGATACTATGAATGAATTTGTACCCACACTGGTACTGGTGCTTTTTTCCAGTCCCACTCTCTTGAATTGAGCCCACTGTGAAAGCAAAATAGTATAAAATGTCCAATTATTTTTCACTTAACCATTTTTACCGATTGCTCCCTGCGTGAACTATACATATGTGGTTCAGTTTTGAGTTGGGAGTACCTTGTTTGCCTTCTGTTTGTACATCCAGGAAGAACTCCAACTCTGCAATGGCAAAGTAATGTCTACATGTAATTACTCCTGGCTACCTGCTGCTGAGCTTGTTTCCTACAAAGTCCCCCCCACTAATGTCTACATGTAATTACTCTTGGCCACCTGCTGCTGAGCCTGCTTCCTCCTTTGTACCCCCCATTAATGTCTACATGTAATTACTCCTGGCCACCTGCTGCTGAGCCTGCTTCCTACTATGTACCCCCACTAATGTCTACATGTAATTACTCTTGGTTACCTGCTGCTGAGCTTAGTTCCTCCTATGTACCCCCCCCCACTAATGTCTACATGTAATTACTCCTGGCTACCTACTGCTGAGACTGCTTCCTCCTATGCAACCCCGACTAATGTCTACATGTAATTACTCTTGGTCACCTGCTGCTGAGCTTAGTTCCTCCTATGTACCCCCCCCACTAATGTCTACATGTAATTACTCCTGACCATCTGCTGCTGAGCTTAGTTCCTCCTATGTACCCCCCCACTAATGTCTACATGTAATTTCTCTTGGCCACCTGCTGCTGAGCCTGCTTCCTCCTATGTACCCCCCACTAATGTCTACATGTAATTTCTCTTGGCCATCTGCTGCTGAGCTTGCTTCCTCCTATGTACACCTCCCCCCCACTAATAGGTTCATAGTTTGGTATTAGGCTATTGGCCCTATGGCCTATACAAGTCTAGTCATAACAATTCCCTGGCTATTTCTTCCCACACTATTTACTTCCCTGGACCCCTGTCTAGCAGGGTGACTGACATGATCCCCGGGGTGAATTTCCTATCTCCCATCCAATCGTCAAGATTCCTTTTGAAGAGGGCCAAAGAGGTGCTCTGCTTGAAATGTATGGTCAGTCTATTCCAGAGTCGGGTAGTAGTGGGTCAGGAACCTATGCCTCCAGCATGTTTTGTTTATTGTGATGACAAGTTTTAGATCCCTGGAACGTGTGGCTCTGAGGGACTGGGATTTTTCAAGTGTAGCATGTCCAACAGCTCTAGGTTTGACATGGCCTTGTATGTTAAGTAGAGATTGCCTCTGAGTAGATGATATGTGACAGATTATAGCTGCAGTTTTTTAAGGTGGTCAGAGTAGGTCATCTACTTTAGGCCTGTGATTCTTTTAGTGAGGTATTTCTGCAGCCTTTCCAGTTGTTGCAGATGTATTGAGAGGTGCATAACAATTGGGGAGTTGTATTCTATAATGGGTCTGGGCAGCCACAGTGGTGCATTGGTTAGTGTTGCTGCCTCACAGCAAGAGGTTCTCCGGTTCGATTCTCGGCTGGGATGCCTTCTGTGCGGAGTCTGCATGTCCTCCCTGTGGTCGCGTGGGTTACCTCCGGGTGCTCCAGTTTCCTCCCACATCCCAAAGACATGCAGTAGGTGGATTGGAACTCTAAATTGGCCCTAGGCGTGAGTGTGTGAATCTGTGTGTGCCTTCTGTGGAAGGTTGGACAACATGCTGGCAACTTGATACCGTAAAACTCCACTGCCAATCATGAGCAGACAGATGATCTGCTGTGGCGACCCCTAACCGGGAAAAGCCGAAAGAAGAAAAAGAAGATTCTATAAAGGGTCTAATGAGGGATGACTACAATGGGACAATGACTTCCTTTTTCCTGGATGAAAAGCCCTTAGTGATGAGGTGTGCCACATAGGAGGATTTCCTGACTGTTGTGGCAATGTGGTTATCGAAGGTGAGACCACTGTCCACTTAAGCCTCTCATCACACTTTCGGTGTTTAGTGTACTGCCGCCTATGTGGTAATTCATGAGTACATGATTTTTCCCAAAGGGGATAACTATACATTTCTTGTCATTGAGCTTGAGCCCGTGGCTCTGGCACCAAGCATCTGTTTCTGTAAGGCCCTTTTGTAGAGTATCCACATCATTTGGGGATTCAATAATGGCTCCCAGTTTGCAGTGATCTGTGAACATTGTTAGCCAGAGTCCCTTAGGGTTGGCCTGTACTTCAGAGAAGTAGATGCCAAACAAAAGCGGTCCCAGGACTGAACCCTGAGGTACTCCACTTGTCACTTGTCTGGAGCTGGATTTGGAGTCAGCTATTTTTACAGAGTGAGTTCTGTCAATGAGTCAGTTGGCAACCCATCGAGTAACGTAGGGATTAATGCCCAGTTTAGTAAGTTTATCTATGATTCCAGAGTGGGGGGTGGTGTCAAAGGCCTTGGCAAGGTCCAGATAAGCTGTGTGGACTGCCTTGCCTTTACTTACTCCTGCCCAACTTCTGTTGAGCTTGCTTCCTCCTATGTACCCCCCACGAATGTCTACATGTAATTACTCTTGGCCAGCTGCTGCTGAGCTTGCTTCCTCCTAAGTACCCCCCCCCACTAATGGCCACATGTAATTACTCTTGGCCACCTACTGCTGAGCTTACGTCCTCCTATGTACCCCCCCACTAATGTTTACATGTAATTACTCTTGGCCATCTGCTGCTTTGGTTGCTACCGACTAAGTACCCCCCCACACTAATGTCTACATGTAATTACTCCTAGCCACCTGCTGTTGAGCTTGCTTCCTCCTTTGTACCCCCCCCACTAATGTCTACATGTAATTACTCTTTGCCACCTGCTGCAGAGCCTGCTTCGGACTAAGTACCCCCCCCCACTAATGTCTACATGTAATTACTGCTGGCCACCTGCTGCTGAGCTTGCTTCCTCCTATGTACCCCCCCACTAATGTCTACATGTAATTACTTTTGGCCACCTGCTGCTAAGCCTGCTTCATTCTATATTCCCCCCAATAATGTCTACATATAATTACTCTTGGCCAAATGCTGCTGAGCCTGCTTCCTCCTATGTACCCCCCCACAAATGTCTACATGTAATTACTCCTGGACACCTGCTGCTGAGCTTGCTTAAGTACCCCCCACTAATGTCTACATGTAATTACTGTTGGTCACCTGCTACTGAGCTTGCTTCCTCTTATGCCCCCCCCCAGTAATGTCTACATGTAATTATTCTTGGCCACCTGCTGCTGAGCTTGCTTCCTCCTAAGTACCCCCCCCCACTAATGTCTGCATGCAATTACTCTTGGCCTCCTGCTGCTGAGCTTACTTCCTCCTAAGTACCCCCCCCCACTAATGTCTATATGTAATTACTCTTGGCAATCTGCTGCTGAGGTTGCTTCCGACTAAGTACCCCCCTCACTAATGTCTACGTGTAATTACTCTTGGCCACCTGCTGCTGAGTTTTCTTCCTCCTATGTACCCCCCACTAATGTTTATATGTAATTACTCTTGGCCACCTGCTGCTGAGTTTTCTTCCTCCTATGTACCCCCCCACTATTGTCTACATGTAATTACTCCTGGCCACCTGCTGATGAGCTTGCTTCCTCCTATGTCCCCCCCCAATAATGTCTATATGCAATTACTCCTGGCCACCTACTGCAGAGCCTGCTTCCTCCTGTGTACCCCCCACTAATGTCTGCATGTAGTTGCTCTTGGCTACCTGCTGCTGAGCTTGCTTTCTCCAATGTACCCCCCACTAATGTCTACAGGTAATTATTCATGACCACCTGCTGCTGAGCCTGCTTCTTCTTATGCACCCCCCCCCCACTAATGTCTACATGTAATTACTCCTGGCCACCTGCTGCTGAGCTTGCTTCCTCCTATGTACCTATCCACTAATGTTGCCTACCTGCTGCTGAGCTTGCTTCCTCCTATGAACCCCCCCCCATTAACGTCTACATGTAATTACTCTTGGCCACCTGATGCTGAGCTTGCTTCTTACTTTGTACCCCCCCATTAATGTCTACATGTAATTACTCCTGGCCGCCTGCTGCTGAGCTTGCTTCCTCCTATTTACCCCCCCCCACTAATGTCTACATGTAATTACTTTTGGCCACCTGCTGCTGAGCTTACTTCCTCCTAAGTACCTCTCCCCAAAAAATTCAAATCCAATGCAGTCTGACTGTGTGCCAAAACACAAGTAAGATTATCTCTTCTAAAAATTTAGATGACTGAAGGCAAGAATACTGCTGTTACTTGCATCACACTTTTTAATAGTCTTGTCAACTAGCATATAACAAATGGAAGGTACTGTTATTTGTAAAACGAGCAATAAAGGGTCAGTGACACGGATGCTGCTAGGATCAGCTATATTGTCACCTTAGTCAAAATACCTCCTGCATGCCAGTGTATGAGAGTGTGAATGTATATATGTACACATCCACCACACACACATAGGTGTTTGTAGTACATCTGTGTACATTACCAGAGACGCAGACAAATGCAGAGACAGCTTTATATAGACTCACACATAGACACACACACACACACACACACACACACACACACACACACACACACACACACACACACACACACACACATATATATATATATATATATATATATATATATATATATATATATATCCTGAATCTCAAAATACTGAACTCAGAATGTCGAAAGCTCAAAAACTGAAAACTCATAATACCGAATCTCATAATATTAAAAAACATACAGGACACCAACACTAACTATACTGCAGCAGAAATACATAAAGAAACATATTACTCTTCTACGATAATAAGCAGGGGGCAAGCCCCCCTACACCCCAAATGTGGGGTGTTGCACCCGCACACCTCCTGCTACTTAAATATATCAACTCCGAGATTACACTTTTCACAGAAGAAAATGGCAAACATACCATTACATGCTTCATGACTGCCTGTTGTAACCTTAGTCATGTTCCCTTTTAATGTATTATACTACAACACAACTCATCTTAGTGTAGTGAGTTGACATATTTAAGTAGCAGGGGGTGTGGCAGGTGCAGCCCCTCACATGGGGGGGTGCAGGGGGAGTGTCCTCATGCTTATAGTTGGATTAGACTGATATGGTTTGTCATTTCTTTGTTTCTGTATGTATTTGTGCTGCAATATAGTCAGTGTTAGTGTCCTGTATGTTTTTCGATATTATGAGATTCATTATTATGAGTTTTCAGTATTTTGAGCTTTTAAAATTTTGAGTTCAATATTTTGAGCTTTCAAGATTTCGAAGTGAGCCCACACACACATATATGTATATATATATATATATATATATATATATATATATATACATATATATATATATATATATATATATATATATATATATATATATATATTTATATATGTACACACACACACACACACACACACACACACACACACACACACACACACACGTGCACAAGGAGCCTCAATCTTCACCACGAACACCAGTGAGGGGCGTCCACATAGGGAAGGGATAATACACACACAGTAAAGTACAATTTCCCTTAAGGGCACACAGAGATCACAGTCAGTCTGGGGCTGATTTCTCCCTTTCTCTCCAGGTCCTCAATAAGACTCCCCACTCACACAGCTATAGGGTCCAGATCTCAGCTTAGTGGGCAAGCTAAAACCTCCAGCAACCTCTCTGTCCAACCAGTGCTTTGTGTACCTGCCCAAGTAGCTGACACACACACACTTTGAGATAAGAGTTATATACAACCTCAAAGACACTCCTAGGGAAGGCTGGCACAGGTTCTCCAGCTGTGACCCTTTTACTCAGACTATACAGTAGAAATCACTGCCACCACCCAGCTAATATTTATCAGCTACTCAAATGCCCTTATGAAGGAGTCCAATTATTACTGTGCAATATTATTATCCAACTGGTAAGTGCAACCAAACAGTCAAGACTTATTTGGAGTGACTTGGTACACTATCACTATATACATGCAAGGTACTTTTAGAGCTTAAATTATCTCTACAAAAAACAGCCACAGTTTAAAAGCATAAAAATATTTAATAATAAATAATAAAAAAAACAAGACAATACTTCTTACTACACAGTGCTAGTCAAGAGTTCAGAGATCACAGAAAAATGTTTAAAATAACACAGTAGAAAAGTTCTGGCATCACAGAAAAAAAACAAACTAGTCTAATCTTCCTATTGCCTAACCATCTCTAAGAAAAACACTAAAGTCTAAGATCCTACTTACATATAGACACAAGCAGTGCTGAGCTGGATGTTCTCAAGACAAACACTCTAATGCTTTCATTCTTTTTGTCCTTAAACTGATAACACAGTACCACTGATTCATTTCAGATTACTTCATTTCTTTCTGGAAACCATGCTACCAGATTCTAAAAGGTTAATAACCCTTGATCTTGCAATAAAATAATGTATACATGCAAATTCTAGCAATTAACTCTTGTCTCAAGACAATAGCCAGAATTCCTTCATCCAGACATACCGGCTCTAGTTTTGACATCAAAGAATTGACTTATTAGCTTTGTTACAGCAGAGTGCACCATTGTCACGTTTTTGCAGTTCCACATTTAACACCATTTTTCCCATTTAAGAGAACAAGCCTGTGGCTTATATTAATATTTACAAATGACAGAATTATCTACAAAATTCTGGCTAGGTTGGCAGCCTTCACCTATCTTCACAATATATATATATATATATCTATATATATATATATATATATATATATATATATATATATATATATATATATATATACACACACACACACACACACACACACACACACACACACACAAACAAACAGAGACACACACAAATACAGAGATAGTTTTATATAGACAAACACACACACACACACACACACACACACACACACACACACATAAATAGCTCTCTCTCTCTCTCTCTCTATATATATTCATATATATGTGTGTGGGTCTACTTTTGTTTGGTGAAAGCTCATTCTTTTGAAAAAAAAGGTATGATCCCAATTACACAAAAGTGCACTTAAACGAAAGTGCACTTTCACAATTACCGGTTCACTGAACTGGAAACAAAAAAAAACACTGCAAATGCAGTTTTGTAGGGCAACAAGCCCCTCTGCACACCCCACATCCCCTCTACATTATATATACTAACTATGAGATCGCACTACAGTGGGGAAAGAGGCATATTCCCTTATCTCCACTGTAGAGTGCTTCTGTGCTGCAGCATTTATGTTTCTTTATATTACAGGTTTGGTGAACCGGTATCCAGGAAAATGCACTTTCATTTAAGTGCACTTTCGAGTAGATGGGGTTGGACTTTTTTTTCAAAAGAATGAGCTTTTGACAAACAAAGTAGACCCATATATGTGTATATAGTTTGTGTGTGTGTACAGACGTACAAATATATATGGAGCTATCATTTTAAACAAACAAAGCAATTTACAGTATATGATAAACACATAATGACACATGCATTTATTTATTTAAACTATTATGCATTTCCATCCTGATAAGGGGGTACGTGGTCTAGTCAACACAGCCATTTCAGTCAAAAGAGGCAAATTTGAGAAAAATTATGACAATTCCAATATTACCAGTAAAGTATACCACTGAAACAATTACATGCACCGCATACAAAATTTTAATAAAAATACATGCATTATCACATGTCCAGCATATACAAATTTAACAGACATTCAAGAATGTCTTGAATTGCAAGCTGGTCAGTAAGACATAGCAAGGCTGTGGTTTTACAACCGCATGGATATAAAATTAGATTACATATTGCATGCATACTTAAGCACACAGACAGGAAAATATAGGGAAATACAAAGACTACATTTATAGGTTATAGGTAGGTACTAGGTTACTGGTCTATGTAAGCCTAGCCAACAAGGTTCCCTGACTTACGCCACCCAAGAAAGTTAATTTCCTGTGGCCCAACTTTCAAATGGTAAACAGTGTAACTCTACTGCAGTCAAATATTCAGAAAAGGAGTGAAAGCTCCATTTTACCACAATGCAAGGAATAAAAAAGAAAATAAATTCAGTTGGATGGAATCAGTATATTACAAATAGTTACTATGTGATTCCTGAAGGGTTTCAGCTAATGGGGAAATATTATTAGTTCATAGGTTCATAGGTTCATACTAGGCTATCTGCCCTAGGGCATTTATAAGCCTAGCCAGAGTGTGTTTGGCTTTTGCCACCCATTTTAAATTAATTTTGCTATGCCCTTTTTCGAGGTTTGTATACTGTGCCACTGAAGTGATACCCGGGGTAAACCTACGATCTCCCATCCACTCATCAAGATTCCTCTTGAAGAGAGTCAATGAGGGACTCTGCCTAACCTGGACTGGGATTTTATTCCAGAGTGAAGGGAGCCTCTGGGTTATGAATCTGTCCCTCCAGCATGTCCTATTTATTTCAGTGCTGAGGTTCAAGTCTCTTGAGCGCATAGCTCGATGGGATTTGGATTTTCTGAGATGCAGCATGTCCATTAATTCCGGGTTGGACATGGCTTTATACGTCAGGCACAAATCGCCTCTGAGCAGGCAGTATGCCACAGAGTAGAGCTGGAGTTTCTTTAACCGGGCAGCATATGGCATTTGTTTGAGCCCTTTGATCCTCTTGGTGAGGTACTTTTGGGGTCTTTCCAGTTGCTGCAGGTGTCTGGTAAGGTACATCCCTAAAGGGGCATTGTACTCAATTATGGGCCTGATGAGGGATGAGTAAAGAGGCACAATGACCTCCCTGATCTAGATGTGAATCCCTTCATGATTAGGTGGGCTATATAAAATGCTTTTCTAATCACTTTGGCTACGTGGTTGTCAAATGAGAGACTGCTATCAACTTGGGTCCCCAGGTCCCTAATTACTACTTCCGTACTTAATGGATTACTACCTTATGTGGTAATTTGTGGGCACTGTGTTTGTGAAAAAGGGGATGAATACACACTTTTTGGCATTTAGCTTGAGACCATGGCTCTGGCACCAGTTGTCTGTTTCTATGAGGCCCTTTTGGAGGATGCTTATGTCGGTTGGAGAGTCGATTATGGCGCCCAGTTTGCAGTCATCTGCGAACTTGGTCAGCCACAGTCCTTCCGTGTTGGCCTGTACCTCCGAGAAATATATACCGAACAAGAGAGGTCCCAGGACTGAGCCTTGTGGGATGCCACTTGTAACTGGTTTGAAGTCTGACATGGCTCCAGCAATTCTAACCATGTGGGTTCTGTCCTTGAGCCAGTTTGCAACCCATCTAGTGACATAGGGGTTTATATTTAAGCTGGTGAGCTTATCTATAATGCCCGAGTGGGGTATTGCATCGAAGGCTTTTGCGAGGTCCAGGTAGGCTGTGTGGACCACCTTCCCCTCGTCAATGGCCTTGGTGACTGTTTCAAAGAAATCAACCAGGTTTAAGAGGCAGGATCTGCCCTTAACAAAGCCGAACTGGGTAAGATCCAGTGTCTGTAGGTCCCCAATATCTTATATTAGTACAGTATCAAGATTAAATTTCAAATTTGTCTGACATTTTTATTGAAATGTTATATGATTTTATTCTTTTAGAATATTAGGACATTTGTAACTCACTGGATTTGTTTCCAAGATGCAATTGTCTAAATCAATGCTGTCCTGTGAAATGAGGGGAACTGATTATAAATGCATGTCTGCATAACTGCATGCACTAAGCAACACTATTGCTGGCCATATGAAAAATAATAAGCAGTGAAGGGGATACAAAAAGTATGAAGCAACATGCATGGAAGAAAAACAAAAGAAAATACAGGCTGGGATAATCATTCCACTAAGTGTTTACAAGCACATACTAAAGATGTAATTTCACTGCTGCAAAGGCTGAAGATCTGAGTGTGACTAGATAGCATCTCTGGCTGAGGCTAAACCAGTCATTCAGCTATTCTAATAGCCTATGGGTGGGGGAAGGAAAATTCAAGAGAACAAACTGTAAACTCTTAACCCCTTCCTCTAATAACCCTACCCTACTGAAGTGAAATCTGACCTGCAGCATGCTAACTAGCTTCTCTGAAAACCCTGCCTCTGTGTGAACATGTGACTGACACAGCAGTAAAATGTAAACAAAGTACTCTAGTAAGCAACTGATTTTAAAAATGAGATAATGCCCCTTTAATGGAGGAAATAAAGAAACAATGTGTCAGGAATCTTTGTCAGCTCTGGTCTTCTCAGGCTGGGGGATGAGTCAATGTAAGAATGTCTGAATAAATCCACGAAAAAACTCGACAAACTATCAGTATGACACAAAACAGCTACTGAAACTCCGGTAAACACCCAAACAGAAACTTTAATGTGTAAAGCGCTTTTCGTCAGTCAAAATAGACCAACTTCTTGGGTGTTTACCAGAGTTTCAGTAGCTGTTTTGTGTCATGCTGTAAGAATGTCTGTCAGGATGGTGTAGACTGGTACTGAATGATACAAGGTCAAAGGACAGATTGTTGGGCCAGGTGGTCTATGATTTTAAAAGGCATATTGTCAAGTGTTGACATGAGGGTCTAAGGGAGAATCACAAGGACATAAAATGATTAAAAAATATTCTTATTTGTTAAAAACTTTGTAATGTCAGAGTACTGCATGCATGAAATTGATAGGAAAAGCTATAAAATGTACTGCTTTCCAAGAGACTGATCCGAAATTTGCATATACATTCTCCCAGCACCGTTTATGGAATAAACCAGTACTTTACACATCCTAATGCATTAGTCTTGATTCAAGACTAAAAGGTAAAACTCTTTGTTATTTGTGAACTTTAACACCACCTTGCATCTCCAAAGAACAAGTCATAAATGTTCTATCCAAGGCCAGAAATACAGCCTATATGGGACCGGAAGGCATTCCAGTTTGCATTTTAAATGGAATAAAACATGAGTTAGGAACTCCATTAGGTACTCTCTCCAACCACAGCCTGAGTACTGCTTTGGTCCCCCCGAAAGGAAAACAGCAACTATCATTGCCTTCATAAAGGGGGAATACAGCAACAGACCCTGGGAACAACAGACCCATAGGCTTACCCAGCCTTATCTGTAAGGCTATCAAATTAATCATCATGGACCTTATAAATAAGGATATAGGTGATCTCCAAACCCTTGATCCAATGCAGTTTGGTTTTGTCAAAGGCAGGTAATGCCTGTTAAACCTAGTGGACTTCTTCAAAAACTTCACCAGAGACATAGATGAAGGCAAATCTCTGCATACAGCCTACCTTCACATAGCCAAGACCTTCAATACAATCCCACATGTGGGCATCATTGATAAACTCTCCCAGATGAATATCAACCCTTTTGTCATCAGGTGGGTTGCAAACTGACTCACCGACAGATAACAGTCAATCAATGTTGGGCACCTCAGCCAGCAGACCTATCCCCATGGGGGTTCCACAGGTGTCAGTGCTGGACCACATATTGTTTTGAATATACTTCTCAGACGTTCAGGCCAAAAATGAGGGGCTGTGGCTTATTAAGTCTTCTGACGACTGCAACTAGGTGCAATCACTGAATCTCTAAATGATGTCAATATACTTCAAGAGGGACTTACACAAACCAATGATTGATGCCAGAACCGTGGACTCAAACTCAATGCTAAAAAAATGTGTTATCATCCCCTTGGCAAAAACAATATCCCTGCAGACTATCGTATAAATAATAATACCCTAAGTAATAACTCAGTAGTGAAAGACTTGGGAACGCAAGTTGACTGTAGCCTAAAGTTTGACCACCATGTGTCTACTGTGGTAAGGAAGGCCAATAATTGAGTACAATGCTCCCTTTGGTATGTACCTTACCAGGCACCTGCAGCAACTTGAGAGACCTCAGAGATTTCTAACCAAGAAAATTCAGGGTCTCCAACACATGTCATACATTGACAGACTGAGGTCACTGTCACTGTACTTCTTAGGGTACAGACTACTTAGAAGAGACTTGTGTCTGGCTTACAGGGCAATTTCAGATCCAAACGTAATGGAAATGCTACACATCTGCAATTCAATTGGGACAAGGGTCATCTGCTCCAGGGAATCTAGTGTGGCTTGTGATATAAAAAGGACCTGCTGGACAGACAGATATGTCTCTCAGAGGTTGCCACTCCTCTGGAATAGGCTACCAGTTCACATCAAACAAAAGACCCTCTATGACCCTGTTTAAGTGTAGCCTGGATGACTGGATGGAAAACTGTAAATTCCTGTTGGGGATTTCACCTATGACCCTCCTAGACATGGGAAATTGTTCCTAACTAAGATCTCGAGTTTTGGCAAGATCCTTTATATTGGGTTTCTCTAGTATTATATTGGGTACACAAGGCTAGGCTTATAAAGACATTCAGGTCAATAGCCTAGTAACCACCTATGAACCTATCATCCATGACACCCACAAACCAGAAAACAAATCTTAATAAACTACAGTTCTTATGCATTAACCCAAGCACCATACTTTTAGGGAATTTCCACCATAAACTGTCCCAACTACACCTCTACAAAGCAATATGTTGAATCATTTCTAGACTTAATCATTGCAGACTCATTTTTTTTGAAACAAGAAACATTTTTCTGAATGAAAACAAACCATATTGACATTTTCTGTTGTAAACATTATACATGAGTTATCTACTCAGTCATTGTTAGACAAACGTTATGAAGCTCATTCAGGTCCTGCATTCCATTAAACCTCATTCTTCCTCCAAAACATAATTCTGCATGTATTGTACCCACAATTCTCACTTTTTCTATGTGATTTGCTCTACCCTTTTCTAAACATCCCACTTTCAGTTGTTTTTCTCTGTCACAGTATTCACCACTTTTAGTACAGTTGGTTTAGACTTTGATTTCTATTTTCTAGTAATTGCCTTTTTGGCAGCCACCATAATTAAACTCAGCAAGGCCTTAATATGGCTAGGCAATTCTGATTCTGCATTATAGCTCAAAAAATTATTTCCTTAGTTACACAAATTTGTTCACCTAGTATTTCACTTAGAGTAGTCTGCATGTAATTTTTTTAAAGTCTGTAAACTCATTACAATCCCAAAAATATGTCCCCAATTACCTCTTTCTTCTCCATCACACCTCCATTAACCATCTGCCTGAGGAACAATTCTTTAGAGTCTGCTTGGGGTATAAAAATTACCACATGTAAACATTTTCAAGCAAAGATCTTAACTCTTCTAGACTTTGTTGCATATCTGGGAGCCATACAAATATCCTCCCATTCTTTCTTTGTGAATTGCTTATCCAGTCTCTGTTCTCAGTCCTTTCTAACCTCCTCTGATTGATTCCTATACGTATCATTGCAGACTTCCTTGATCAAATTGTGAGCTCCTCTGCTAGGGTCACATACCTGATCTTGTTCTCACAAGCACAATCCATGTCTTCTCCTTGTCTATGGTAATACATCATGTGTCCAGTCAAATTACCGCACTGTTTTATTCACCATACAGTTCAAGTATAGGTCAAAAACACACAAAACTGAGTGGTCTCATGGCACAGGTAGATAAGTCCTGCTTGCACACCTGGTGACGAGTGTTTGACTAGTGGCATGGGTGTTGGAGGAGATGTGCAGAGGAGGGTGGGAATGAATGCCCAACACTTTCTCACACATCCTAGAATGAGAGAGGCAACCTAGGCTTTCTACAGTAGCAGAATTCAGGCCTAATGAACTCCAAGCTGCAAGTAGGTATACAAATTGGTCAAAGAGTTTCACATGGGTGGAAGTGAGCGTGCATTTCCTGATGGCAAAAAATAAACATCTGATAAGGCTGCCATGGGGTGGGGGGTGGTTAGTAAATCATCCCCAACAGCAGCAGTATGACACTGAATCAACATCCTTGATCTCCTCACTGGCACTGGGTGTGGGTTGTGTTAAGCCTGAAGGGCGCCATGGTTGGTCCAGTGCACCCACCAAATGAGAACAGCAGTGCACCCAGTAAATGAGAAAGCCATGTGACCACTAAATGAGAAGAGACATGCACCCACTAAAGGAGAAGAGACATGTACCCATTAAATGAGAGGAGCTGTTGGTGCCAGCTGACAGCTACAGGGAGAAAAAAACACACCCGACCATCTTTATCAACTTCTTGAAATGCCAATCTCCTAACACTCATTGATTTGAGATGGTCCATTAGCCTCCACCACTTGATGACCCTGTTGCAAACACCACTGCATATAGCCAAAATTCACACCTGCCATTTCAGTTTGTGCATAGAGGATCACATTCTGCTATGCCACAAATTCAATGTAAAGTTCAGAAACAAACCTTCTTGTGAACTTCAACTTTATTATGATATATCTTTTATCAGTTATGCTTTTCTGTCAGGATTAGTACCGCTAGACCAGCAACCTCTTTTCTGTGAGAACCTGAAGTGGTAGTCACACTGACTGAGGAATTTGGCCAGAGTAATGGGGAATTTCCCCTATTCTTTTTCATAGGATGGTGTGGTATCTTTTACATCCAACTAAGCTGCTACCAACTTATGCATATGGGACCTCAGTTTAATGTCTCATCTGAAGAATGCCACATTTCGGACTTAAAAAGTAGAATAAAAGGAAAGTGCTCATATCCCTAAAAATTATAAAAAAAAACTCATTATGGAGTAATTAAGCTCCAAAGTATTAACAAAGAAGTCAGGACCAAATGCAAATCCTACACTACTAATTATGAACTAACAATGGGTATGTCAGCAAATGGTACCCATAAAATATTTTGTTATGTAAATAACTCCAATAATAATACCCATCACTGCAATGAGCTTCTCTGTAGTAGGATCACCCACTAAAACTCTGAAGATACAGCTAATATCCTTTTAGATACATTCAGCTTCAACTTCTTCCCTCTGTCATCTCCAAATTTCCCAGTAGATCGTAATTAATGCATGTCCCACTAATTAACTCTGAGCAGATACTCAAATCACTCTCCACAACTGAACATGCCAGTTGTATGGGTCCAGATAACATACTGGGCTGTTTCATGGTCAGTATTTAACACAACCTATCAGCAGCCTTCTTTACACCATTTATCCAGAGCCTCTTCACTGGAGATGTACCAGAAGCCTGGAGAGCAGCAGTAGTAGCTTCCCTGACATGGGAGGCCAAACAGAGACCCTGACAACTATAAACCTATCAGCCTCACCAGCATTGCATGAAGGCAGTGGAACCATTTATCAGAGAATTCAACAAGGACATAAGGAACCAGCGATACCAGGATCCCTAACCAATCTGCCTTTGTCCACTAGTTTGTTCATCTCATATCAGAAAACTCTAAGGGCTTTCAATATGTTTTTCCAAAGCCATCCATCGTAGTTCACGTTGTGCCTTCAGATCACCTTCTTGCTATCATTTTGTTCCAGTAAGGAAAGTTTACTGCTTTCCGGAACCATTGACTTACACTCAGACTGAATTCTGAGAAGTTGCTTCAGTTTCAAAGTCAGCTTACCTGTAACACCTATTTCTCACCCTCTTTTGAGTGATTAGGGAATTGTTTTCTTGAAGCTGTTTGCTTGTTTTTTTTTAAATGCAATTTAAACTGCTTTCTCAGTATGGACATCAAAGTAGTGTAAAGATTCAGTCTCTCTGAGAGACCCTTTATTCCATTAAAGTCTGGCTCTGCATTACTTTAAGGCTAGTAAACAAACTAGTAAAAATGCACCACAGGAGAAATCATAACCACTCATGTAAAAGTCCATTCCTGGAGGAACCACATGAGAAACCATAGTAACTCATGTAATAGTCCATGTCTCCAGTCCCCACATAGATTCATAGTTTCATAGGAGATTAGTAAGCTAATGGCTTAAGATCCCTTATAAGCCTAGCTAGTATAGTCTGGTTTTACCCAGCACATGGTTCACAGAGTCAACAAGATGGCATGGATTTGTGTCTATGCCTTGAGTGTCAGACAGATTGCCTCTGTCCTTAAGGAACATAAGCAGAACCCCCAGATGTGACATTGTGATTTCCCATCCATTGATCCAAACTGCATTTGAAGACGGCCAGGTAAAGGTTCTGCTTCTTGTGAATAGAAAGCCTTTTCTAAAGAAAAGTCAATCTCTCAAACACATACCTGTCTCTCCAGCATGTTTTAATTAAGTTGGTGATTAAGTTTAGATTCCTGTATCAGGTGACCCTCATGTTGTTTGACCTGTGGGTGTGTAGCAACTCCATCAGAATAAAGGGATAGAGCTTTTAGTCTGTCTTCATAGAACATGTTGTATACACCCTGTATTTTCTTTGTGAAAAACCTCTGAGATCACTTCAGCTGCTGTAAATGCCAAACCAAGTACATGCCAAATGGTACATTGTATTTCATAGATTCATAGGTATTTACTAGGCTAATGGCCCTGGAGCCTTTACAAGCCTAGCACATAGGATTACCCTGGCATTGTGCCACCTGGCCTTAATTCCCAGTGCCTGTGTTCAGTAAAGTCACTGGAGTGATCCCTGAGGTGGATTTTCTATTTACCATCAACTCATTAAGATTTCTCTTGAAGAGGGCCAGTGAGGTGCTCTGCTTGACATGTATGGAAAGTCTGTTCCATAGCATGGGCAGTCTCTGGGTTATGAACCTGTCCCTCCAGCATGTTGTGTTAATTGTGGTAATAAGGTTGAGGTCTCTGGAGCATGTGGTGCGGAGGGATTGGGATTTCTTTAGATGTAGCATTTCTAACAGAGCTGGGTCAGACATGGCTTTGTATGTCAAGCAGAGATCACCTCTAAGTAGGCAATATGAGACAGAGAATAGTTGGAGTTTTTTGAGTCTGTCCATATAGGACAAATGCTTAAGGCCTAGGATCCTCATTGTGAAGTACTTTTGCGGCCTCTCCAGTTGTTGGAGGTGTTTAGTGAGGTACATGCCAAACGGGGCATTGTTCTCAATGATTGGCCTAATGAGGGAAGAGTAGAGGGAGACAATTACTTCTTTCTTCCTAGATGCAAATCCCTTAGCAATGAGATGTCCCACATAAAGGACTTTCTGACCACAGTGGCAATGTGTTGGTCAAAAAAAAGTTGCTGTCAACCTGTATTCCCAGATCTCTTATAACACCTTTGGTGTTCAGTGGACTACCATCGATGTGATAACTCATGGGAACTGGGTTTTTCCCAAAGGGGATGACAACATATTTTTTGGCATTGAGCTTAATGACATGGTTCTGACACCAGTTGTTGGTCTCAATGAGGCCTTTCTGTAGGATGTCAACATCACTTGGGGAGTTATTAATAGCTCCCAACTTGCACTCGTCTGTGACCTTTGTCAGCCAGAGTCCTTTCATGTTGGCCTGGACTTCAGAGAAGTAGATACCAAACAGGAGAGGACCCAGGACCACACCCTGTGGGACTCCACTCATGACTGGTCGGCAGTCTGACTTGGAGTCAGCTACTTTCACACTGTGGGTTCTGTCTGGGAGCCAGTTTGCAATCCACCTAGTGATATAGGGGTTGATGCCTAGCTTAGTGAGTTTTTCTATGATTCCTGAGTGAGGAATGGTATCAAAGGCCTTGGCCAGATCAAGGTAGGCTGTATGAACCACCTTGCCTTCATCCACAGCTCTGGTGACTGACTCAAAGAAGTTGCCCAAGTTGAGCAGGCATGATCTACCCTTCACAAAACCAAACTGTGTGGGATTCAGAGTTTGAAAAGTCCCTATATCCATGTTTATTAGGTCCATGATGATGTGTTCCATAGCTTTGCATATCAGACTAATCAGGCTAATGGGGCAATAGTTCCCAGGGTCTGTAGCTGCTCCTCCTTTGTGGAGAGGGATGACTGTAGCAGTGCACCATTGAGTAAGGACAAAACCTGAGGTGAGGTTGTGATTGAACAGGGCACACAGGTGAGGTGCCAGTTCACTCTGTAGTTCATGTAGAACACAGCCAGGGATATTGTCAGGTCCCATAGAAGCTGTATTAGTGGCCTTGGGCAGTGCTGTTTTAACCTGTGCAGCAGTAATAATGGGTGCCTGGCAATCTACTGGTATTGTGACTGGTCCCTTGGGGGGAGAGTTGGTAAAGTTGGCACTGAATCTGTCAGCTAGTATATTGGCAATATCTGTTGGCTCGGTATAGGAGGTACCATTGTGCAGTATCTGAAAGCAAATCTGGGTATTTCCATGGAGATTCTTTACATAACTATGGAAGGCCTTATGGTTGTCTTTACTATCTGCTGCAATTCTGTTTTCATAGCTAGCTTTAGAGAATTTGATGGGGGATCTCAACATTTTGTTGAGGCTGATAAGGGAGCTTTTCCAGTCTTGGGACTTCACCTTATTCTGCAACAGTTTCCTCCTTCTGTTGTAGAGATTGTTTATGGCAGCGGACCACCAATTTGACTTCCTTTTTTTGGAGGAGAGCATCTTCGTTCTATTGTGTATGGCGAGATCCATGCATTTGTATATGTCTTCGTACAGTGCATTGGTGTATGATTCAGCGGTCATGCAACTGATCTCCATTGGCATGGGGCCATGAAGTTAGCCACTTCTGTTTTTAGGAGCCCAAAGTTAGCTTTGGAGAAGTTTTTCGTGGTGGTTACCTTTGTGTGTGTGTGTGTGTGTGTGTGTGTGTGTGTGTGTGTGTGTGTGTGTGTGTGTGTGTGGTGTGGGGGGGTGTGGATTTCCAAGGAAATTAGTTTATGGTCGATCTACCCAGAAAGGAGTTGACTATTGGTGTAGAGCAACAGTCGCCCATGTTAGTAATGACCAGATCAAGGATGTTGCTACCGCTAGTGGGGGTAAGATTTAGCTGATTCAGGGCATTGGAAATAATGAATTCCAGGAAACAATGGGTAAGTGCATTGGTACATGAGTAGTTTTCCTAGTTAATGGAGGGGTAGTTGAAGTTGCCCAGTATGAGAGTGTTAGGTTGAACCTTAATATTCTCCAGGTGTTTAGGAACGTGGAGCGTGAGTCTCGGGACATGGTTGGGGATCTATAGCAGGCTACGACCTGAATCACTGTCTTACCCAATGTTAGCTGCTCCTGAAGTATCTCAGACGTGTTATGTTGGACTACCAGTCTGGAGGTGTGCATATCCTTTATGAATATGGAAACACCACCGCCTTTGGAGCTTTGGGCCGAAAGGTGAGGAATAAGCTATAGCCTGGTATTGTAGGGGTGCTTTCTACTGCCTTCAACTAGGTCTCGGTTATGGTACAAATGTCAATGTTCTCCATTTTATGGAGTGCATTGAATGAGTGCATTTTGAGATTTAAACTTCTAGTGTTGAGCAGCATGCCCCTTAGATTGCATTTGTTTGTAGCTGTTACGGTGCTAATTTGGTCTTTGGAGCACCACCTAAAAAGGTACTATCGGGGTGGCAAGAGCCTTGGCCACTATCTGGAAGCCCAAGGGTGACAGATGCAGGCCATCACTGGCAAAGGATTGAGGTCTATCAATCATGTCATCCCAGACAGACGGATACTGGATCCCCTTAGAATGACACCAGAAACTTAAGCCAATTCTTGAAATCAATAATTTTCTGCTTCTAGGGTGGTATCATTTTGGGTGATGGTAGCATGCTGCTCAGGGCTAGGGTCATACCCACCTGGGCTACACAATCTGAGAGCTCCTCCATGTCTCTTTTCATGTAGTCCTGGGAGGTACCTTTCAGGTCATTCACACCCACATGTACAATGACAGAATCATATTTGTACCTGTTGTTGAGGGACCTGACTGCATGCATTATGTGGTCGATCCTAACACCTTACAGGCAGCTGACTGTGACTTTCTCCTTATTCAACCTAGTCAGTGGGACATCAGTGTGCCTCACTATCAAGTCACCTATGACCAGTGTGTTGGGCATGCTGTTTTGCCTTAGGAGCTTTGGTTGAGTGGCACACTGTTTAGGAGAGTTATGTGTCTCGTGATTAGTGATTAGTGTTGTGTTGTGGTGGTCGAGTGCATTTCTGCCTTGGAGGTCTCTGCTGTTTGGGTAGATTTTTATTGAGAGCCTCCATGAAGGTGGGTGTGCGGTTTGTGTTTTTATATGAAGGCAGTGCTGGCATGTGTTCTGAAGGGCTATATGTTCCATGTTGTGTGGTGCAAGTGTTGACCTTCTCCTCTTGGCCAGCTATTCTGGTCTTGGCTAGAGAGTGTGTGGCTTCCAATTTGGATATATAAGTGCATCTCTCACAAGTCTGAGTGTTGGGAGGTTAGAGGAGAGGGTTGTCAGTGTACATGAGGCAGTTGCTACATTGCCTCAGGATGCCCAAGTTCACCAGGTTAATAGGAATAAGCACAGGGAACTGACCTTTAGACATGCCTGGAGGAGTGGGCATTAATAATAAGTACTGGAGCTGTTTTCTTGTAGAATGTTTAGTGCTGGTAGCACTTTTGTGTGCTACAATAATTGGTACAAGAAGTCTGGTAAAGTGCTAGAATAATAAGCTAGTAAAAGTGCAGGAGAGGAGAGAACTAGTAGATCTAAGGGAAAAATTGAAGAGTAGACTTTGACACTGCTCAGAAGCTTACAAACAGTCCTGGATACAGCAAATCATTATCTGGACTAGACTAGTTACAGGAAAGGTGGGAAACAAGTGCAATTGCAGGCTTTTAAACCAGAAAGTTGAAAGATATGGAAAAACTGCTCAAATGGCCAGAAACCACTCCTCCTGTGGTAGAGAGGCTACCTAGTGCTTTCCACTCCCACTCATAAGTTAGAAGGCTTCCCTCCAACACAGAAATGAGGGCTGAGTACAGTGGAACTATAATTTCCATGGATCTGGATGCCATACCTATACTTATAAGTTGTGCCACATAGAATGACTTCCTCACCACTGTGGACACATGGCAGTCAAAGTTTAGGCTTGCATCTATCTATATACCTAGCACTCTCACCTGTTATGTTGTAATTTGTGGAGTTATTTGACTTCCCATATGGTACGATAATGCATTTTTTTTGCACTTCGTTTTAGGCCACAGTTCTGGCAAAAATAATTTGTCTGATCTAGACTCTCCTGAATAATATCCACATCATTGTGGGATTCATTCATTGCCCCAACTTACAGTTGTTAGCAAACTTTGTCATTCAGAAGCCTTCCACATTAGCCTTGACTTCAGAGAAGTATATTCTGAACAGAAGTGATCCCAGCACTGAGCCCTGTGACACACCACTAGTAAATGGCCTCTTGCTGGCTGGGAATTCATCCACTTTAACCATGTGTCCTGTCCATGATCAAAATGGCTATCCATATGGTGACAAAGGGATTTATGCCCAGTTTTGTGAGTTTATTTATAATAATGAGTGGGAATTGTGTCAAATGCCTTGCCCAGGTCAAGGTAGGTGGTATGTACTGTTTTAACCACAGCCATGGCCTTAGGGACTTTCTCAAAGAAATCCATCAGATTCAGTAGGCATGTCCAGCCATTGACATAGCTAAGCTTGGGTTGGGTCCAGTATTTGGAGGTTTACTATGTCATTATTTATCAGGGTCACGATTATTCTTTCCATGGCCTTAAATATAAGACTAGTCAAACTTATGGGTCTGTAATTTCCTGGGTAGTAGATGGTCCCCTTCTATGCAGAGGGATGACTGTTGTTGTCCTCCACTCTATCAGAACAAAGCCTGTCCAGAGGCTGTGGTAAAATAAAGATACTAATGGTCCTGATTTAAGCTGTTTCAGAGGCAGCCTGATGCATTGTCAGGCCCCATTGAAGTCATGTTTTTAGCTTCAGAGAATGCAGTGGCAACATCTTGTTTGGTAGTAATTGGCACTGAAGTGTTGGAGAGTATTTCTTGGGGAGAACTGGGGGTAATGGAGAGGTGACATTTGAACTGAATTTGTTGTACAGCAGATTTGCTATGTTTTCTGACTGAGTGTAGGTCATACCATCTACAACTAATTGTGCACATTATTGGGAGTGGCCCTTAAGATTATAGACATAACTGAAACATGCCTTATGGTTATCCTTAGTTTTAGAGGCTATTTTTACCTCAAAGTCTGCTTTCAGAGACATGAGTAGTTCCCTGATTCACTTGTTTAAACTAATGAGAAACTTTTTGCTCTGTTGTGCACATTCCTTCTTACTTCTTGAAATGGTTTTCTTTCTTTTGTGTCCACCATGGTGGCTTGCTTTTGTGGTTTGACCTGGTTTATTTTGGTGTGGTACTGCCATTTCTATGCAGTATATTTCATTGTACAGGGCTTTTGTGTATGCCTGTGGATATATTTCTGTGTTTTCTGGATTTGGGGAAGCTTGGAAACTAGCTATGCCATCCCTTAATAGGGAGGTAATTTACATTAGAGAAGTTCTTAAAGATTTGGGGGTTAGGTGAGGGGACTAGGTTTACTATTATTTCAAGGGAGATCACTTTGTGACCTGACATTACCAGTGAAGATATTGTACTGGGGGAGAGGGTGCAGCACACTCCCATATTCCTGAGTACCAGATATAGGACATTTATTCCACTAGTGGGAGTACGCACCAGCTGTTCTAGGGCATTTGAATTTACAAAGTCAGGAAATCTATCGGCCTGCATGTTAGTGGTTAAATACACCTCCCAATTAATGGAGGAGTAGTTAAAATCACTCATGAGTATGGTAATGGGCTGGATGGTGAGTGATTCTAGTGACTCCAGGTATGATGTATGGGTTTCCTGGTCCGTGGTGGAGGACCTGGCACTACCAAGAATATGGTAATGGAATTTTCCTATAGTTAGTTGGACATGGAGTACCTCAAGCATATTGTCCGATGAGCCTTGAGATGTGCTTTCTGATCTTTCATATGCAGTGGGTGGTCAGAAGGTATAAAAGGCATTATAGCCATGCACTGGCAGAGTGTTTTCCATGACTTTGAACCATGTTTCAATAACTGCAGAGATGTCAGCATTCTCCAGGGTGAGGAGAGCTTCCAGTGAATACAGTTTCTTGTTGGTACTCCTTGCATTGAAGAGCAAGACCTTTAACTTGTCCTGAGTAGCTTGTGTTATGTTGGAATGTTGTCCCAGTCCTCCTAATGTAAAAATACAGCAAAGGAGTGTCTAGAGTGAAATTCTACCATAAACAAATGTAAACTTAAGTAATGAAATAAGTAATTCAAGATGACAAGGGTGCACTTTAAACAGCTTATAAAAGTGTGATTATTCAAAAGTACTGTGCTTTGTAGAAATGAACAAAGAGACAGTAAATTGTGCAGAATGCATACATGCAGTAAAAACAATGTAATCTGATTAATAAACCCTCCAGCCAACAAAGCAACTACACACAGGAATCCCTATTGTGTTTCCCCAACCTATACATACCAGGATATCACCCACTGCCACTAGATGAAAAATCCTCTGTCTTCCTGATGTAAAAACACATACAGGCATTTGCTAGAGTGCAAACATAAACTACTTTATCCAAAACCTAGCTAGATAATGAATTCAAGCCAAATAAATCAGTAAAACAGATTGAGAGAGTCAAAATGCATGTTTTTCTTTTCAAAATAAGCACAAGGAAAGATAAATACATAATTCAAGCTTTAAACAGCAGCAGAGAAAGGGAGGAGCTTATCAAGCTCAATTTACAGTAAGGGTGGGCAGCTTAAAAATCACCATGTTTAAAAAGTACATAAAGGAAAGGGAATGTAGGTGGGGAAAAATAAATAGAAGGGAGCCAAAAGCAGGGCATGTAGATTTGGCAAGACTTTAGTCTTATCAGAAAAGACAAGCACATATATTCTCTGTGTATCTAAGTATCACTCAAGAAACAAATTAACCAATGCAAAAACATGTCAAATGTGCAGCCTTGGCAGTCTAAGTGTCTATATGGCACATAGAACAAAAACACTAGGCAAACTAGATTTCTCAAAACAGAAAACAAAATGGAACAGGAAAAACAGAAAGCAGCTCTACCAATTTAAGCAAACTCACAGGCAAAAAAGGTTTACTATCGTCACCCAGCAGGGAGTCAACAACAGTGCTTGTAGTTTTTGCAGGTCTTGAGTTTTATCAGAAAAGACAAGGCCATAGGTATTCTCTGTGTACTTAAGTATCAATCAAGAAACAAATTAATCAATAAAAAATTACCCAGGCAGCACATTTCACATGTAAATGTCTGTCTGCCACATAGAACAAAAACCAGGCCAAACAGATTTCTCAAAATAGAAAACAAAATGGAACAGGTAAAACAGAAAGCAGTTCTATCTAAGCGACTCAAAGACAAAAACAAGATTTACTTTTCCCACCCAGCAGGGACTCAATAACAGTGGCTGTAGATTTTGCAGGCCTTGAGTCTTATAAAAAACGACAAGACCACAGATGTTCTCTGTGTATTTAAGCATCACTCAAGAAACAAATTAACCAGTGGAAAAAACATGAAATGTGCAACCTGGGTAATTTAAGTGTATTTTTGCCACATAGAAAAAAAACACCAGACCAAGCAAATTTCTCAAAACAGGAAATAACATTGAACAGGTAGAACAGAGAACAGCTCTATCAGTTTAAGCAGCTTACAGACAAAAAGAGATTTACTTTCCTCATGCAGGAGAGAGTCATCAACAGTATTTGCAGTATTTGCAGGCCTTCAGTCTTATCAGAAAATACAAGGCCACAAATACCCTCTGTGTATTTAAGTATTACTCAAGAAACAAATTAACCAATGAAAAAGCATGTGGAATTTGCAGTCTAGTGAATTTAAATGTATATGTGTATCTGCCACAAAGAAAAAAACAGTGGCCCAAGCAGATTTATCAAAAGAGAAAACAAAATGGAGCAGGTAAAACAAAAAGAAGCTCTATCAGTTTATGCAGCTTAGTGAATACTTTGAGGCATGTCATCAGAATTAGTGACAATCAGAGTTCAGTCCAATTATAGGGCAGTATTCATAATCTCAGCCTAGGCCCCACAACAGTGTTGTGATAGTGAGGAAAAGAGAGCATTCAGACAGCAGTTGTAACACTTACTAGATGGAGCAGAACAACAGGAATTGGTGTTGATAACGGGGGAACTGAACACGCATACTGGAACAAACAGAACAAGATATGAGGACTGCAGGCATCCACATGTTTGACGCAATAGGAATAAAGAAAGAGAGGCCATTCTAAAAATGTATCTGGTAAATGGCTTGCAGCCAACACATGGTTCAGAAAGAGAGACAGTCACAAGATCACATACAAGATTGTCCAACATGCAACTCAGGTAGACTTCCTCCTTGTAAGGAAAGGACACTGAGGTAGAATCAGTGACTGCAAAGTCATCACCAGTGAAACAGTCAGCTGACAACATAAACCACTACTTGCCACAATAAGCTGCAAACAGTGGTCAGAGAAGACATTAAAGTCAACAGAGATCAGTCTGAAAACCTGGAAGTTGACTGGAGAGAAAGCACATTAGTTCAAGGAATTACTCAGGGCTTAAGCACCTCAAGAAGAACAGAAGGATATAAGTGGAGTTCAAGAAGAATTGCAGTGCCTCAAAACAGCATGTGTGAAAACTACAGAACAGATATGTGGCTGAAACAGGTAAAGAAATAAGGTATGTAAGGAAAGCTGGTGCTGGAATGGAGAAGTCAAGGAAGTGATCAAAAGAAAGAAGGCATGTAAGAAAAAGTGGGAGATAGAAAAGATGGACCAGGCTAGGAAGGAATACTCATTGACTAACAAAGAAGCTAAGAAAGGAGTTTCAATAGCAGAGAGAAATGCATGATAGCCACTCTACCAGCTTCTGGAAGTAAGTCAGTAGTTGGCACAAAGAAAAAATATCAGGTTGCTACGTATAGATAGAAAGATAAAGAAGATAGTCTGACATGCATTCAAAAGGGATGACAGCAACAACCTGCTCAGCCGTCCACAGAACATCAAAGACAGATGGAAGGTGTACTTCCAACAACTTCTGAATGAAGAAAACCCCACAGAAGCTGTACTGCCCCAGACACCATTAACAATGAGATAACAGGAGGAGCCCACCAAAGATGATGTAAGAACAGCACTAAGGAAAATGAAGTCAGGAAAAGCAGCAGATGAGGTCACAGCAGGTATGATAAAGATGCTGGGTGAGATAGGGGAGAAATGGCTCCTGAGGTACTCATGGCAGTCTGGAGTGAAAGGCATATCTCAGAAGACTGCAGAATAAGCATACTAATGCCAGTGTTCAAGAACAAAGAGGACATTCACAACTGTTGGCAGTACAGAGGTATCAGACTCTTGTCACATAGCATGAAAGGTCTAGAGAGAATGATTGATAAATGAATACAAAAAGTAGTGGAAAGTAAGATGGAAGATGAGCAGTTCAGGCTCACATCAGCATGCAACATGACTAAACCAGTGTTTACAGTGAGACAGTTGAGAAGAAACTAGGGATGAGGAAACAATCGAACTGGACATTCCTAGACATGAATAAAGTGTATGGCAAGGTCCTAAGAAACCCAAATGGAACAGTCGTGTGGTGGTTTGAAGTCCCAGAAACATTGGTAGAATTAGTGCAAGCTATGTACAAGGATGGATTGACTCAAGTACGAACAGTGTTTGGTCTCACAGAGGGGTTCCCAGTGGGAGTGGATATGCAACACGGTTCAGCTCTGAACCCTCAGCTGTTCATACTGGTGATGGACTACATTAGCTAACAGGCTGGAAGGGACAGATCAACAAAGTTTCTCCATGCAGATGATGTGGCATTACAGGCAGACTCTGAGCAATAACTTCAGCAAGGATAGGAGAATGGAATGTAAAACTGAAGGCACATGGAATGAAACTGAGTACAGATAAGAAAGTTGTAATGGAACCAAATGGTGTTCAGAAGAATCTGAGAACTGAGATATAACAGAAAAGAGTGGAACAGGTTAACACCTTCAAGTATCTGGGAGGGGTGGTTGCGGAGAAGGGAAGTATGAAAGAAGAGGTCAAAGCTAGAATTAGTGGGGCTGCAGCCAACTGGCACAGAGTGTCAGGTGTAGTATTTGACAAACAAATGCCAAGGAAGGTGAAAAGTAAGGTGTACAAAACAGTATTGTGACCAGTATTACTGTAGGGTACAGAAACCTGAGCAGTTACGGCAGAGCAGTTGAGGAAGCTAGAGATGATGAAGATGAAGTGTCTGAGATGGATGGAAGGGTGCACACTGTGGGACAGATAAAGAAATGAGGACATAAGTGTAGAAGCCAAAGTAGCTCCTATTGCAGAAAAGGTCAAATACAACAGATTATGGTGGCTCAGGTACATGTGCAGAAAACCAAAATACAATGTGTTGAAGGAGATTTGGAGCAGAGAGGAAGAAAGCAAGAGAAAACAAGGGGAAAGAGGTGGATGGATTGTGTGAGAGACAACCTGTGACAGGTATGAGTGTTGAAGAAGGCAGGAGAGTGGCATTGAATAGACAGATATGACAACAGTTGACATGAGGGATGGGAAGTTAGCAAAGGGGGCTGGGAAGTTTTCATAACGGTTAAGGTGTTTACCTCACAAACAGAAAATGCAGGGTTATATTCTCACATGAGGTAACTGGCTAGGCTTAAAATGGCCTACAAGGGCAATTAGCCTAGTACTAATCTGTGAACCAATGAACCCCTACCCCATCTTGAAAATGGGAAGAAAGGATTAATGATTATGCAGATGAAACTCTGCCACATAGAATAAAAACACCAGGCTAAGCCGATTTCTCCAAACAGAAAACAAAGTGGAACAGGTAAAACAGAAAGCAGCTGTATCAGTTTAAGCAACTCATAAAAAGAGATCTTCTTTCCTCACTCAGCAGGGGGATGCCAACAGTGTTTGCAGTTTTCGCAGGCCTTGAGTCTTAAAAACATTTCAAATGTGTTGCCTGGGTAATTTAAGTTAAAAAGCAAAAAGCAAGAGTTTCCAAAAAAAAAAAGGAAAAGCAAAAAGGGGCCAAACTTTTTAAGAAAAAAAATTTTTTTCTACCAAAAGGAGTAAGAGGGGGCCTTAGCTTAAAACAGAAAGGACAAACAAGAATTTTTAAAAACAAGTAATTTTTGCAAAACCTGAAAAAAAATACCAAATTGAAAATTTTAAAAAAATTCGGGGGTTTTCTAAAATTTAAAATTTTCCCAACAAAAATTAAAAAAGTGAATATTTTTTTTCCTTTTTAGAAAAAGGAAAAAAAGAAATTTTTTTAAAAACAAAATTTGAAATAAAATTGTTCACAAAAATTTCAAATTATAATTCATTGAAGGGCTTGGGAAAGAAAATGAAACTTCATAAAAAAATTTTTGGGGTTTTAAAAACGGTTAAGGTTTTTTTTGGATTGGAAAAGGGGTTTTTATTTCAAAATGTATTTTTACTTTAACTTTTAAGATTTAAAAATTAAAAATACCCTTTTATAAAATTTTTTTGTTATTTTAAGTAGGACATGATTTACATGGGTTCCAAATTTGCCAAGGGAAATTTTGGCTTATAAAACAAAAATTTTTTTATAGGGCACCCTGCAAAACAAAAAAATTATTTTTAAAAGAGTGAAAAGGCAAATAATAAGACTTCCCGTTAACGCATGATGATTTTGTGAATTTTTAGCTTCAATTTCCGGAAAAAGGGATTAAAAGAAAAAAAACCAAAAAGGTTTTAAATCAAAAAATTGGAAAAAAGCCAAAATTCAGAAAGCAGTCTACCCGTTTGAAACCCCAACAGAAAATTAGTTTCCCTTCCTTCCCTAAAGGCTATGGTGCTGAATTTTGAAATTTTGCATCAGAAAAAGGGACAAACCAAGAAATTTATTTAAAGGGGAAAACCTATCTTTCGATTTTGTTTTTAAAAGCAAAGAGGGGAAAACAAAATTAAAATAATTTTTTTGTATTTAACATTTTTTATTTTAATTTTATGTCCCCCTTTCCATTTAAAAAAAACCCCCAAAAACATTTTTTTTTTAAATTTTAATACAATTGTTTGGGGGAAGGAGGTTTTTTTTCCCAGAAGCAACATTTTTGATTTATTAAAACCCCAAAATTTAAAAAGGAAACAACTACCCATTCCCAAAAAATTAAAAAAAATCACTACAAAGCCCAATGGAAAAGGTTTTCAAGGCCCAAATAAAAAAAGTTTGTTTCACAAAATTTATGGCCAAAGGGGGGGTGTTTAAAAAATTAATTTAACTTAAGAATGTGAGCTGGGAAAGGTTTATTTTTTTTGAAAAGGTCCAAACGGGGGTCAAGGCAAAAACCCAAGAAAATTTTAAAAAATTTTAAAAGAAAATAATTGTCCCTTTTACCCAAGGGAATGTTTATATTTAATTTTGGAAACCCCTATTTTTCAAATTAAAAAAGCTTTTAAAAGTTTTTACAATACAGTAAATAGATTTAAAAAAATTTTTTTCCTGTTTAAATTGGGCCCCAAAAATTTTAGGCTTAGCCCCGGGGCATCGAAAAGGCCCCTTTTGATAAATGACTAAAAGGGAAGAACCAGAAATTTTGGTTGAAAATTTAAAGCGGGAAATGTTCCCTTTCTGTATTAAAGGGTCTGAAGAAGTTTGAAACCCCCCACTTGTAAAAAGTTTTATTTCCGAAAAAAATCCCCAAAATGTTTTAAAAACGCCCCATTTGACCAGAATGTAAAGGAACCCGCCACTTTGGAAATTGGGGTTTAAAGGGGCACGTTTCTTTGGGGGTTTTTGGACTTTAATGGGTAAATTTTTATTCCCCCAAAAAACAAAAAACCAACCAAAAACCCCAAACAAAAAAAAAAAAAAACCCCCCAACAAAATCGGGAAACACCCCCTTATGTTTTGAAAAATACAAACAGAAAAGTTTTTCCCAACCCAATAAGGGGCAAACGTGTTAAAAATTTTTAGGCCTTGGAAAGTTTAATCAGAAAAAAAGCCAGACTTGTGTTGGGAAATTTAAAGGGGATTTTTTCAATTGGTTCTGCATTTTTTTAAAAGGGAATAAATGGCAATTTTGAAAAATTAATTTTAAAAAACACAGGTAACAAAATTTTTTTTGGGTTTTTATTTTATCTCGGGTTCCTTGGGGGTTTTCAAAAATCTCCCCAAGTTTTTTTATTTCTTTTTTCTCTTCCTTTTTTTTTGTCCTTGTTTGTACCAGGAGGTTTTGTCCCTGAGGAAATATTTTTATTTTGTTTTTATTCCAAAAATAAAATTTAAAAAAAGGGTGAAACAAAAAAGTTTACTTTCTTGAAATTTAAAAAACTTTGAAGGGTTTTTAAATAATGTTTAAAATTTTAATTTTGAAATCATGGATTTTGTTTTGGAGTAGAAGGGAAACTTTTAATTCCCAGTTTACAAAACAACCAAATTCATTTGGTTTTTCCCAAAACCTGGAGCAAACAAACCAAAAGAAAACTTGTTTTCTTTACAAAAGGGGTTAGATTTATTGCCCAAAAAATTTAAATTTGTAAAGTAAAGCCCAAAACGAAAAAAATGTAAAGGGAAGGGTTTAAAAACCCCTTCCACACTTTCCCAAATTGAAAATATGTAAGGGAAATTGTTTATTTAAAAAAAAACAGGAAGGGAAAATTTTTTGCAAACCAAAAAATAAACCCGTAATAGGAAAAGAACATTAAAATTGGAAGTAAAGGTGAATTTTTGGGAAGTGTCCATTTTTTTTCATGAAAATTTGGAAAAGTTGTAATTTGGCTAAATGGTGAAAACAATGAAAAACCCAAAAAAAAAAAAAAAAAAAAAAAAAAAAAAAGCACCTAAAAAAAAAATAAAAAAAAAAAAAAAAAAAAAAAAAAAAAAAAAAAAAAAAAAAAAAAAAAAAAAAAAAAAAAAAAAAAAAAAACAAAAAAACAAAAAAAAAAAAAAAAAAAAAAAAAAAAAAAAAAAAAAAAAAAAAAAAAAAAAAAAAAAACATAAAAAAAAAAAAAAAAAAAAAAAAAAAAAAAAGGGGGAAAAAAAACAAGACCCAAAACCAAACCCCCAAAAAAAAATTTGGTTTGGGGAAAAAAAATTTGGGGGGGGCAAAAAAAAAGGTTTTTGGGGGGGCCACCCCATGAAAATTTTTTGGGGGGGTTTTAGGGAAAGGGGGGGAAAAAAGGGGGGGGGGGGGGGGGGGGGGGGGGGGGGGGGGGGGGGGGGGGGGGGGGGGGGGGGGGGGGCGGGGGGGGGGGGGGGGGGGGGGGGGGGGGGGGGGGGGGGGGGGGGGGGGGGGGGGGGGGGGGGAAACAATGGGCAAAAAAAAAAAAAAGGGGGGGGTCAAAAAAAAAGCTTTTTTTGTCCTGTGTATGTATGATTTCAATGTAACTCTACATTTATTTGCAAACAGGTGTCCACATTACTGCAAGTATTTGAAAATCTGAATGTGTATTGTACATATCACATGGTATATCATACATTTGTTATATATTTCTGAAGTGTAGTTGATATATTTGTGAAGTACTGAGAGAGCAGGGTTGCAGTACATGGGGGGAGGTAACACATGACTGCATTGTAAATATGTGACATATTCTTAGAAAAGGCCTTCATTTTTTTATATTTCTAAATGTAGTTTCATGACATGAAGACTACATGGACAGTAAATAAAAGTAATACATGCTATTGTCCCCTTTTCATAGTGTTCTGCTGAGCAGCAGGTTTACAGGATGACTGCAAAGTGTTTGTGCATGCAGGAAACATATTTTTATTGCTTTGCCTTTTTGCATGTAGTTAAGCAGTGTGCAAATGCAAGGCTTGCTGCTAAAATTATGAGAATTAGTACTGAGTGTATGAAACAAACCTGCTACTTAGCTGATTCTGTGGCAGCAGATGTAAATGCATTAACACATTCCTTTTTTGAGCCCAGGTGATATAGGGTTCAAATTCAACTGTATGTAATATTTTAAGTAGGTTTTGATAATGCAATGAAATTTTACTGTACTCTACCTTCACTGTGTGTTATTGTATTTTGATGAAGGGCAACATTCTTAAGGATCAACGAGCAGAGGTAATCTCACCATTGAAGAGGCATCCACCATCACTTGGCATTGGTTTGTGATTCCAAACTCTGGGCAAACAGAGAGGCCAAAAATTGAAGGGATCCATTGGTTTTCTTGGTACTTATATGTGTTGTGTGAGTGATTCTATTTTTTGACCATATTATGGGTGTTAAAATGGAGTAGACAGAAAAGCGGTGAAATGGGGCCAAGCAGGGGGAAGAACAAAGGGAAAGCAATACAGGAATGTGCAAGAGGGAGGTATGAAAGAACCATACCTATCTATTTCTTTAACAGTGTAAATTGAAAATATGTAAAGAATATTTGTTGAATTTGGACTGTCACCTCCACAAGGAGGGGAGACAATAACTCAGTCCTGTTGCATACCCAATTAGACCGAATCAAGTGAGTCAAGAAGACATGTGCAAAATGGAGAGCTATGTATGGGATGATACTTTTTTGTAGGACAGGTGCTCCATTTTTTTTTCCTTCAGTAAGAGAGGAATGCTTGGCAAAGGATGTTGGTATTTTTGGATCAGGCAAGTTGTGTAAGTGAGAAAGCAAATGCAAACAAACAGGAAAAACAAGACAAGACACAGGAATGGTGAGTGGCACAAAAGGTTGGGGGACACCATGATTGGGGTGAGGGAGGGGAGGGGACAATGCAAGCTCATGCTTGTCAAATGTGGGGACAGTGAGAATCTAGTCCTCACCCACAGGACTCTCATTACTGTTTCTCCACTGGCTGCTGGAGTGCTTGATGTCTTCTCCTCCAATGGATGATGAGGGACAGCAACCTCTCCATCTAGTGTAGGAGTAAACCAATGTTGCGGTGGATGACTCTGTGTACTAACCCTGGTATCGCCTCCAGGTGATGAAATCCCCACCTCCGCCAGTACTCCAACAGGGTACCACAGCACCAGCTGCTGGGGTAGTGCTACTTATGGTGCAGGTAGTGCAGGGGCAGCAGAGGCAATACTGCCAAGTTGGGTCCCAGACGTGCTGGGCATTGGTGTGGGAGTTGGGGTTGTGTGTATAGGCTAAGCAAATAGGGTTGGCCAATCCACTGTGCTGTGAAGCATTTAATGATTTTTTTTACAGATGGATGCCATGGAGACATTTTGATGACGCATTATAGAAAATAAAAAAAGAGATAAGGGTTGGGGTGAGAGAAAAAAGACATACAATTAGTACCGTAATATGTGACATACAATGCATTATCACAATTATATAACTATTTTAAATGAACTATTACATTTAAGTACATCTAACAACTATAATTATAGATTGCTCAGAGTAATCCTTGTAACTTCCTTGTTGCACATATGCTTGGTTCAATTATACAGCTTAGAGTTAACAGCAGGGCATTTATGCTACATTTATAGAGTTTAATTTATGTAATATTATTCCTTTAGTGCTTTTTATGTAATATTATTAAAAAATGCAATATTGTACAGTTGTCACTCATGGTATTTGAACCCACAACCTCAGGCCATCCAAGTCCAGATAGCAGAATTAAACTTATACAAACATAGTAGACAGCATACCCTCAGTCATACATCTGAAAAGACAGGAAAGGTGTCTTAACCCTCATAAATATAATTCACATCAGCTGTACTATTTTAATTATGTCTACGGTATTATAAGTGAGATAGAATATGATGTGAAAAGGAACAGTAAAAGTGTTTGGAATTTCCTGTATTAGAACCCAGGACCATGTGTATGGCAGCAATACACTTCCACCAGTTGCCATAAAATGCTGAAATAACACTTGTATATCTGTTCATTACTGTAAACTGAACTGTTACAACAGTAAAAACATGTTGCACTTCATGCATTAGAACCCAGGACCATCTGTATTACAGCCCTACACTTACACCTGCTGCCACAAAAACAGTTAAATGACACTTGGATAATTTCCTTTTCATTTATAAGTTCTGTATATTAACCTCGACACCATGCCACTTACCATGTTTGTGCAATGCCCAACAGAGTTAATAGAATGCATCCATTTTAAATTGACTGTCTGCATCCTGTCTGCAGGCTTTGATGGCTGCGGGTGTTGGCAAAGCTTTCTAACTGCCATGCAAACTGTTTAGCTGTGTTGTGCAATGGAAAGAAAAACCTGCAACAATGCACCCTTTTTGACCTTTACACTGTCTACACCCTGCGTGTAGGTGTTCTGGATGTTTCCTATGTGGGCCACTAGTCCAGGTTTGTACACTACTAAGTGTCACACAAATGAGAGAAGCACAGCTATGCCTGACATTCATTGCATTTCTCCATTTACCTTCTTTGCACTAAACCCCGCATCACATAAAGACTGGTTTTAAAAATAAATAAATAAGGGTAAATTAGGTGAAACAAAGAAAATAAATCTATTACATAAACAACACTAAAAAATGTATGTTGGCACACATGAATTATTTTTACAGAGGGTTGGATTTGAACTTCACTCCAATGAACTATCAAAACACAGCAAGGGTGTCTTAGCTGTCTTTGCCACACAAACAGCTTTGCAGCACAGAACAAAAATCATTGTGCATAAAACCAACTGCAACATCATCTGCAGCACTAACAAAACATATGACAGTTGTTTGTACATGTATTCTTTTTAGAAGTATGGCAGTGAGTAATTACACAACCACTTCTGACTACTGCTTGCATAAATGTAGTTTCTGTCTTCTCTCTCTCTGTTTGTTGCCCATTCTTGTTTTATTTGACCAGTAATCTCAGACATGCAGTCTATAAGGCATTCTGTATCATCATCCTTAAAATGTGCAAAGATATTAAATGGCAGCAATATGCAGTTGTCAAGAAATGAAAGGGAGGTTGGATATTACTGAACAGAAACTGTGAAATGTGTGCTGCTTACATACATTTAAAACCTTGCCATGATTACTTCTGCACTTTGTAAGTCAAACCTGGTTGACACATCCACTGGAGGTAGGGGAGTCTGAATTGTTGTTGTGGTTTCCTTTCCCTACCAATAATCATTCATAGTTGTAATTTATTATCAACAAACACAGAGGGAGTGCCTGCACTATGTTTACATCTTCTGCACAGGGCCAAGTATTTAGGATTCAGCAAATCTAATGACTTCATACCTCATTTACATCTTCACCATGCTCACAGCCCTGAATCTAGACTATAAAAAGGGAACTGTGTAGTTAGGGAATCTGAAAGTGAGGTTACCTGTTTATGTGGATAACACAGAAGAAGATATTACTTTTGGATTTAGCTGCACAGAAGACTACTGATCTTGATAAGGTATGCTTGAATTTTTCTGCTATATCCTGCATATGCTAAGAAAAATCCGTTACTGTGTATATTTATATAGAGCTATATATAATATTCTGAAATCTCGAAGTGGAAAATCCAAATAACCGAAACCACAAAACTGCAAAAGCCTAAATCCTGAAACCACAAAACTGCGAAATTCAAACTCCAGGAACCATAAAACCTCAAAAACACACAGCACACCATACACAACACACAGAAACACAAATGCACATCTATCAACACTTTCAAAAACCAATACAACACACATGCACACAACTAAACAAGCACACACACACTTACCCTTATTATAAACAGGGGGCAAGCCCCCCTGCACTCCTCATGTGGGGCGCTGCACCCCCACAACTCCCTACTTAAATATTCTAACTCCAAGGTCGCACTACATATGCACACACACACACACACACACACACACACACACACACACACACACACACACACACACACAAAAAAAACATCACCACACAAACTGCATTCCTCTCGCACACATACCACAGTAACAACACACACTAACACACAGTACAACCCCTACTCAACACTCTTAAAAATAAACACTAACCTGAATCCATGAATACAGCGCAACACCAGAACCACTAATTCAAAATTTCCCGCATTCGAGATTTTGAATTTCGTGCTTCTGGGGTTGCGATCTTCAGATCCTTCTACTTTATGAGCTCGAGGTTCTGAAATTTGAGATTTCAGTATTTCGAGCTCGAGCTTATAAAGTGCTCATATATATATATATATATATATATATATATATATATATATATATATATATATATATATATATATATATATATATATATATATATATATATTTATACACATATATATATATATATATATATATATATATATATATATATATATATATATATATAGATAGATATACATTAGCAAATACTACTTTTATCTGTATGCATTTCTTAGAAGTGTAGTGATGGCATAGTCATATTTGTTAGGGCATTTTACTTTCTCTGATGCATAGCCTTATTAACTCTCATCACAAGTGCTAATGTTACACCTGTTTTCTCTGTACACTCTTCTATTGTTATATCCATGAAATGTAAATGTCCTATATTGTCAATGTCACAGGGGTGTTAGCCTTCTAGGATGGACCATACACACCTCTAAGGGAGTACTGGCCACAAGTAGACATGATTGACAATTGCTTAAAATTGAATGTTCTGTGATAAATCTGTACACATATTTCAGGGACAGTTTATTTTGTAGCAGTTTTAACACTTCAATGGTTTATTAGTCAAATGTGTCAATGTTGTTTTTAGGGTTGGGGAGCAAAGTTGCATTTCTGTTTGGCACAAACAAAATGTTGTTATTGTTATTTTCCCTGTGTATCCAGATTTGCTTTGTGTGTGATTGTAATATGCTACAACCACACAATTCCTTTTTTATATTTGAATATATTGACTCTTTTATGTTTCCACAGTGGGTAAAAATGAAATACTATCTTTTATATGCTACAGAAAAGCAGCATTTTTATTTATGTGATACTTGTGTGTATTATCCTTCTTTTGTGTTTTATACACCTAGGACTATGGCACCCAGGCACCCCAATCCCAGAACCCCCTTCAGTGACCACAGAAATAAGTCATTGTGGACGCATTTTGGCATCATGGTGCCTTTCTGCTTGAAAGGAGGCATGGGGTTATGTCTAGTAGAATGCAAATTTCACAGCTGGTAGTTGCTGATGTGAATGCAGTAGGTGGCCACAACAGGACATATGATCAAGTGTGCCACAGGGCCATTGAAATGCTTTCATCACCCTGGAAAACAGTAGCTGCAGTTAGCCATGAACTTATGGCTAGTGGGGTAGCCTGCTAAAGAGCTACCATTGACACCAAATGAAGAGTTCCTGTCCACTGTCAGGGATCCAGACAGCTCACTGAAAAGTTCACAACAGCATGTCATTGACATTGGTGTTGCTGTTTCAGGGAGGATAAGTATGTCCCATAAGGACCTTCCAGGTATGCTTACCTATCTCAATACTTCTTGTATAGTAAAATATTATCAACAATGCTTAAATTCTGTTTAAAATTATTTTATTGTGGGGGGAATAATTGTAGATTGATAAAGCTAACAGATTCTGGTTATTACATATGGTCTTGGGGTAGACATGTCATCCTAGTTCTTGTTAGAAGTATCATTAATGGACATATAAAGGGCAAAAAGTTTTAACCCCCCCCCCGTGTTACTGTTCATTCTGATGATGGTGTCTTTCCCTTTCCCTTAACTTCTTCCAGAACCATCAAGCATAGGGAGCCTACAATCATCTGCACATTATAAGCCAAACATTTTAATGGCAATACTGATGAGTAGATCAGAGAAATAATTAGTTTGTGATGTGGGTGTCAGGGCTGTTGTGTGTACTGCTGTACTGACTGTAACAGTGGCACCACTGTTATAGTTTGTTAGCATATATTGGACTGTAGTAGTGTAAGTATTAATTTTGTCCTTTGTTTGTTGCTTATTATCACAGGCGATGCTGACAGAGGAAGTGTGGTACTCCAACCACCTAATGTAAGAGTATCAGCAGACTCTGACATGATAGCAGCCAGCCATAGGCACAGTTGGGGGGGGGGTGCACAATGTATATAATCAGTATTAGTGTAGTGAAACGTCAGGCACTGTAGAAACCACTCAAATAAAAAAAAACAACCAGTGTCCTGAACCATGCATGAACAGCTTAAAAGTACATTTAATGAGTTCCAAAGTTTGCAACACTTCACATAGAGTTCTGTCAAATCCATGATACGTAAAATAAAATCCAAGAAGGCAGACAGACATATAAAATTCCAAACCACGCCAGTGCAGTAACAGTACACTTTCACCTTAGCAGGCTTCCTCAGGCATGTAATACTAAATTAGGAAACTAGAGTGTTTTAAATAAGTAAAATCAGTCCCATGATGTAACAAGTCACATGATATAAAAATCACATGATCGCTTAGTATCCATGTACTAAAGAATGTAGTTCTAAAAGAATCATTACATAAAAATGTAGACATAACATGTATTGAGTTTGCAGTGGCAAGGTATGGTGATAAAAAGTTATAGTATAAACATTAAAAAATATGGAAATATATATATATATAATTTGTGAAGTCAATGTATCTGGTTATGAAGATGCTTTAGATGGGAATAAATAGTAACTATGTAATTTATTCCAGGAGGGATATGTGACTTAAATCGGAGGATCCACCAAAGTTCTTTTTCCTCATTAAGGAGTGTAATATTTCCTCCCCTTATGGAGTGTAAAATCATTTTTAAAATACGAAAGTTTAAGGAATAAGTCTGATCTGTTTCATTTATATGTTTATATAATGAATTAGTTAAAATTTGCCTCTTGATCTCTGATAGATGTTGACTTATTCTTTCCTTAAGCTTCTTATTAGTTTTTCTTATATAGTAAGCTGTCCATTTATTACAAGTTGCTAAATATTTTTATTTATTTTTTATTTATTTATTTTACATTGGTTTACAGGGGAAGTCTGCCTGGGCAGGTTGCCCATTTTCAGCAGAGGCCTGGGGGGAAAAGCTCTGTTAAGAAAAAAGTACAATACAATACCAAAATGCAAAAATGCAAAATACAAAAATAACAGTACCACAAAATATATAAGACGGTACATCAATCGCCTGATCACACCTACTCTTTAGTCTTTTATATGCTTCAAACCTCAACAAATCTGATCTAGGTAAGCTATCCCATAGCTACAATCATATTGCCAAATTCGCTACTGGCTCCACCTATAGAACCCACCACTGCCAGAACCTTAACCAACTAGAGTGGCTAGAACTGCCCAGCTTAGTTCAATTCAATCAGCTCTTAATAGCGCACTAAATTTTGTACCACTCTGTGGATACCCCCTTACTTAAAAATATTATTAAGCCATATAGCAACCTAAGATGCCTACAGTCAGCTGATACACTACTGGTCCAAACCCACAAAGCTAATAACTCTGCTGGTGAATCCCTGTTTGCCAACTTCACTGGCAAAACCTGGAATTCATTGCCAAACTATATAACTCTACAATCCTCCAAAAGTCTCTTAAAAAAAAACCTCAAACAGTATCTCAAAGTGAATTGGCTATGCCCATGTACCAACCCTTATTAAGTTATAAACTAAAAGCATATTCTGCAATTATCATAACTTGTAACTACATCACCAAGCTCTGCTTCCAATCTGATGTCTCTTACTTTTAATTGTCTGTCCATGAGAATTGTGAGTCCCTACTAGGGAACACTACTAACCCATTGTATATAATCACTTTGTTTTTATAAATGTTTGCTAACTTCTGTGTAATCTATGTAAGTTTGTCTATGTGGAGCTTTTCTCTCCGGGCCTCCACTGAAAATGGACATGTATCCAGTCGGACTATCCCAGTAAACAAATGTAAAATAAAAATAAATACAATAAATAAATCAACATAGATTTGAAGGCCTAAAAGTACAACGTGACAGTCAAAAAATAGAAAGTGAGAGAAACATTACATAAAATGTTTTGTATATACTGATGCAAAAAGGGGAAGAGAGAAGTTGATTTTTAAAAACACATGATCAACGGATAGTATAATGGCATCTTAAAACATAGTTTGATTCATACTGTAGCTGTAAACAATTCTGTTGCACACAGCGGATGTTTAGTAAGTGACACATAGGACATTGTTGATTGGTCTGCTAACTTTTGTAAACGTGATTTCCGTATAAAATAGTATATCAACATTATTCTGTGAGTTGGGGTACTATCTGGAAGTCTACTGTGTAAGCGAGATGGAAGAAATATCGATATTGGGGAGCATACAGAAACAATACAAGTAAAGGAAGTGTTCTGCCTATATATTTGTATGTAGTGCAGTATAACTAGTTATAATATGGTCTGGCTTCTTATAATAATGGTCTGGATTCTTAAGGGAAAAGAAATGCTGTTTTCATGGGGTGTAGGTGATATTGTTCTATGGGTAGCATCTTTGGTTTACTTATTTATAGTAGATGCTGTGTTATAAAAGGTAGTGCAGGTTAGTTAGCCTGGGTCGGTGCAGTTATATATCCAAGAGCTAGCTAAATGGGTTTGAGGAGGTTTTGAAAGTGGTTTGTTGGCTATAGTTCTGATGTTAAGGGGTATGGTGTTCCAGATTTTTGCTATACAGCTGGACTAAAGAGAATCAGCTGCATTATTTGTACTTCTAGAGATGACCATTAGTGGTTTGCTATTAGATCTTGAAGGTATTGGTTTAGTAGGCCTTGTAGAGCCAGAGTTTTCTCAGGTTGGTAGATTATTTGGTGGGCTAAGTTAAGTTGGTCAAGTCTGAGCAGGTTGGGTAGTTCTAGCCAGGATATTTGTTTGAGGGCTAGGCAGTGATGAGTCCTAGAAGTTGAATCAGTTGCAAACTTTATTTTTGTTGTAACTTTTGTCTAGTTTGGTTAAGTCTGACTTATTGAGATTGCTAAGTACTGGGGATGCAAAGAGAAGTGTGGAAACAAGGTGGGTTCTGGCATGTGGGATTTTGGTGTTATTAGTAAGGTAATTTTTGGATCTGCATAGGGTTCCAAATTTTTTGTGAACTTTTTTATTGTTTGGGCAATATGTAGGTTATACTTCATGTTTTAATTAATTATGACTCCTAGAAGTTTAGTTTGGGGGACTGGTGCAATGGGGGGTATTGTTACTAGATACTGTTTTAAATGGAGGAGTTGGATCTGAGCCTTTAGTAGGGTACAAAAGCATACGTTTAGTTTTGTTTTGGTTTAGTATGAGCTGTGCACCTAATAACCATGTTTCAACTGCTGAGAAGGATTCCTAAGTTACTTTGCAGAGTTCTTGGAGGGTAGGGGCAGAACAGATTAGGGTTAAATCATCAGTGTATTGTACTAGTGCAGCATGTAGAGTGGCAGGATGAAGGTTATTTGTGAATAGACTGAAGAGATAGATTTTAAATAAATCAAATTCTTAGAATTGCAATTGCCATATGCTAAGATAGCAAAGGGTTTATGCTTCACTGGATGTGTTTTTTCTGTATTTATAGAACTACAGTGGATGCAGTTATTGCAGGTAGTTCCATGTCGATTACTTTGAAAATGAAAATGAGTAGCTGGTTGTTCTTTACAACAAAGCACATTTTTTAGATTAGTTGATCTTTTATAACTGAAAGATGGTTGTTCAGTGACTGGTATTTGTAGTTCTGATATTCCCAATAAAATTGATCAATATCTAGATACAATATTTTTTACTTAAGGAGTGTTACTGTTATAGGTCATTGTGAAACTAAATTTCTTAGGACATTCATTAGAACCTCTGATTTGACATGAACTGCTAAAAAAGGTCTGGATATTGTGTCACATTTATTTAAAATATCCTTTTGTATACTGTCTACAACATGTGACTTATATCCTCTTTCCTTAATTTCATGTGCTGTAGTTTGTAACTGTAAATTAATTTTGTCTCTTCAGTATTAAGCCTTGCTATCCTTAAACACTGATTTGGTACTATATTTTTATAAATGTGTGGTGGATGCATGCTGGTCCTGTAGATAATTGTTAATTCGTATTTCTTTCCTATACATTGAGGCATTTATTTGTGAGAACTCATTTTTACTTAAAGCTATGTCTAGGAAGTTAATTGCGGAGGGAGAGAATTCTGTCTTAAAATGCAAAAAAAATAGTGGTACCAGTGATGAATACATGAAATTCTGTAAATTCAGATTCAGATCCTTGCCAAAAAAGGAAGACATCATCCACAAATCATTTATAGAACAATATTCCAGATCTATATGGGTTCATATCATAAAATGAGTTGGACCTTTCCTATTGAAACATGACAATGTTGGCATAGTTGTTGGCCACAGGGGTACCCATTGCCACACCTTTCATTTGTTGGAAAAGTTGGTACTGAAAGATGAAAACATTATTAACTAAGACAAGTGTGAGCAGCTCACATATCACATTCATTTTAACCTTTGTAACATCTGAAAACTCAAGGAGGACATTTTTAACTTGTGTGAGTCCATACTCATTAGGAATCACTGTAAATAAAGAATCTATGTCTGCGGTGGAAAAGACAAATCATTATAACTGTCTGAGGTGGACCACTCTGCCAGTTGGTGAATAAAATTTTTAGAATCTTAGTATATGCTGCTAAAAGATGTTTATTGGGTTCAAAATCTAAAGTATTTCAAGATGGGTTCTGTGACCTACCCATGAGATGCCACTATGGGCCTTAACAGTCGCACAGTGGTGGATTTGTGTAATTTAGGGATTCCATAGATAAATGGAATTTTAAGGTCTATTGTACGCAAATATTTATATAATTCATCATCAAACTGTCCTAAAGAAAACATATCCTGTAGTTTTCTTGAGACCTCAGTGGTGATCCTATTAATTAGTAGTCGGTCAATTTATTTATAATTATCTGTTTTAAGTTTGTGGTTCATCACATTAACATAATAATCTGTGTCCATCACCACGGTTCCACCTCCTTTGTTAGTCTGTTTACTTGCTATTTCCTTGTTATTGATTAAAGAACAGGGTACTTCAATCTCTGCTCTTATTAAATTAAAGAACTTGAAACATCATCAGTCTTGCTTAAATTACACATTTCTTGTTCTTCTCAAATGCTGATACTACTGGGTTCTGGTTTGGCAAGAAAGTACTACTTCTTGTAAGTACATTTTGTATATATTCTGAATTGCCAAATGTTATTTTAAGGTTTACAATCTAGTAAATTGTTTTAGTTGTAACAACTTAGCTATATCCATTTGCTTAGCTGGTATGAAGTTAAGATCCTTAACTAACAAACAGTATTCATCACTGGTTAAAATAGGAGGAGAAATATTAAATACTGTCTTTGTTCTTGGTGTCAGGCTTTCAGTTGGCTTCATGTTATCAGTCCCATATTCTGCTGTTGCCCCTGTAGCTCCTCTTCCTTGCCTGTGGTTCTGTGACTGGTAGAGGATGGTTGGCATGGGTTGGCATGATGGTTAAGGTGTTTACCTTACAGACTCAAGGTGCAGGGTTTGATTCTCACAAGGGATAATTAGCTAGGCTTAAAATGGTCCATAAGGACAGTTAGCCTAGTACTAATCTATGAACCTATGAACCTATAATACTGACAGGTCTAAAGGATCTAGGGCTGACACATTATTAGCCTCTACAATGGTCACACACTGTTCAATGTGTGGAGTCTCATTCATTACATCGGTAGCCCTGCTTCCAGTTTGACACTGGGTGTCATGTGCTGATTTTACTGGATTGTGTTTACGCCAGGAGAAAACCTTGCCCAATTTGAAGTCGGTGATGTCCTGTCATAGTTTCCTTCTTTTAGTTTCTATCAATCTATGTTCAAAGGCTAATATTCTGTCAAGCGTTTCCTGCAACAGGGTAGAATGGTCATTTAGTTCAATGTTGAAAAGTAAATCTGTATGAATACTGTCCACATCTTCTTTCAACTGTCTCTCTACGGGCTCAAGAACACAAGCATTATTTTCATATATCAAAATGAGCAACTCAAATAATGAGTTAACAGCGTCTTAACAAATCTGGATAGGTGTGGCTATAAGAATGCATTTTAAGAATTCTGAGTCCTCATGGCACAATTTTACTTTGTAAGCAAATATTAAAGCTTAGGTGGTGCCATTGTAAAGGCCTGAAAGTCAAAGTTATTTGTTCACAACTTTGGATTTTATCACAATACTGATCTAGAAAATTAAGATGTTGGGTGGTATTCTTCGTTGTATCATCAAGACCTTCATCAAGCCCCATTAACAGAGGGTTAGTAGTGATGTCGAAAATGGACAGAAATGATCTAATTGGCATGTTATTGGATGAAGGAATGCTAATTCCACTCATGTCCATCACTCCCACTGATAAAAATAACAGTGCATAATGTAAATAATCATTATTTAGTGTGGAGACAAGACAGGCACTGTAAAAATCAATCAAATCAAATAAAAAAAAATCAGTGTCCTGAACCCCGAGCAACTTAAAAGTACATTTATTCAGTTCCAGAGTTAACAAACACTTCATATTTATAAAAATATAGTACAAAATCAGTGTTCAAGGGTTAATACTAAAGAGACGAAGGTGAATTTACAATTACAAACTACAGCACATGTACTTAAGGAAAGAGGATATAACTCACACATTGCAGACAGTACACAAAAGGATATTTTAAATAAATGTGACAGAATATCCAGACCTTTTTTCAACAGTTCATGACAAAGCAGTGTTGCTAATGAACATCCTAACAAATGTAGGTGAACTGTGACCTAAAGTATCAAAACTCATAAAATAAAAAATATTAAATCTAGATATTGACCAATTTTACTGGGAATACCAGAACTACAGTCACTGAGCAACCATCTTTCAGTTATAAAAGATCAACTAATCTAAAAAAATATGCTTTGCTTGAACAACCAACTATTCATTCTCATTTTCTAGTAATAGACATGGAACATTTACTAGCAATAACTGCATCCACTGTAGTTCTATATATACAGAAAAAACATTTTGTATCCAGTGACGCATAAACCTTTTACTATCTTTGCATATGGCAATTGCAATTCTAAGAATTTAATTTATTTAGCAACGTGCAGTAAATGTGCAGCTCACTATATAAGAAAATCTAATAGGAAGCTTAAGGAAAGAGTAAGTCAAAATCTATCAGAGATCAAGAGGCAAATATTAACTAATTCACTATATAAACATATAAATGAAACAGATCAAACTCATTCTTTTAAATTTCTTATTTTTAAAATTATTTTACAGCCCATAAGGGGAGGGAATATTACACTCATAAGTGAACAATAAGATCTTCAGTGGATCCTCAGATTTAAATCATATAGCCCTCCTGGAGTAAATGACATAGTTACTATTAGGTTCATAGGTTGATACTAGGCTATATGCCCTAGGGCATTTATCAGCCTAGCCAGAGTGTGTTTGGCTTTCACAACCCCTTTAAAAATGGGTTTAACTGTGCCCTTTTAGGTTAGTTTACTGTGCCTCTGTCTAGTAGTGACACAGAAGTGATCCCTGGGGTGAACCAAAAATCTCCCATCCACTCATCAACATTCCTCTTATAGAGAGTCAGTGAGGGGCTCTGCCTGATATGGACTGGGATTCTATTCCAGAGTGCTGGGAGCCTCTGGGTTACATATCTGTCTCTCCAGCATGTCCTATTAATTTCTGTGTTGAGGTTCAAGTCCCTTGAGCATGTAGCTCTAGTGGATTTGGATTTTTTGAGGTGGAACATGTCCATTAATTCTGGGTTGGACATGGCTTTATACGTCAGGCACAGATTGCCTCTAAGTAGGTGGTATGCAACTGAATAGAGCTGGAGTTTCTTTAACCGAGCAGCATAGGTCATCTGTTTGAGACCTTTGATCCTCTTGGTGAGGTACTTTTGGGGTCTTTTCAGTTGCTGCAGGTGTCGGGTAAGGTACATCCCAAATGGGGCATTGTATTCAATTATGGGCCAAATGAGTGATGAGTAAAGGGGCACAATGACCTCTCTTGATCTAGATGTGAATCCTTTCATGATAAGGTGAGCTATATAGAAGGTCTTTCTAACCACTTTGGCAAAGTGGTTGTCAAAGGAGAGATTACTATCAATTTGGGTTCCCAGGTCCCTAATTACTTCCTCCGTACTTAATGGATTACCGCCTATGTGGTAATTTATGGGCACTTTATTTTTCCCAAAGGGGATGACTATACACTTCATGGCGTTCCGCTTTAGGCCATGACTTTGGCACCAGTTATCCGTCTCTGTGAGACCCTTTTGGAGGATTCTTGTGTCAGCTGGTGAGTCGATTATGGCACCCAGTTTGCAGTCATCTGCGAACTTGGTCAGCCATAGTCCTCCCGTGTTGGCCTGTACCTCAGAAAAATATATACCTAACAAGAGCGGTCCCAGGACTGAGCCCTGTGGGATGCCACTTGTAACAGGTTTAGAGTCTGACATGGCTCCTGCAATTCTGACCATGTGGGTTCTGTCCTTGAGCCAGTTTGCAACCCATCTTATGACACAGGGGTTGATATTTAAGCTGGAGAGCTTATTTATGATGCCAGAGTGGGGTATGGTGTCAAAGGCTTTTGCGAGGTCCAGGTAGGCTGTGTTTACTACCTTCCCTTCATCTATGGCCTTGGTGACTGTTTCGAAGAAGTCGACCAGGTCCAAGAGGCAGGATCTGCCCTTAACAAAGACGAATTGTGTAGGATTTAGCGTCTGTATGTCCACAATGTCTTTGTTTATGCGTTCCATGATGATCCACTCCATAGCTTTGCAGAACAGGCTAGTCAGGCTTATGGGGTGATAGTTACCAGGGTCCGTTGAGGCACCACCTTTGTGGAGTGGGACCACTGTTGCTGATCACCATTCCTTGGGTACATATCCTGTAGTAAGGCTGAGATTGAACAGTAACCTAATATGAGGTTCTAGCTCTTCTTGGAGCTCATGTAGGACGCAGCCCGGGAGACCGTCTGGTCCCATTGATGCTGTGTTTTTTGCTTTGGAGAGGGCAGCTCTCACCTGAGCATCTGAGATGCCAGGGAGACAACTCTCTGCTGGGATAGATATTTGCTCTTTTGGGGGGGAAGGGGGGGAGATGTTCGCACTGAGCCTGTCCGCCAGGATGTTGGCAATGTCTGTGGGTTCAGTGTATTTTTTGTCATTTTGGACTAACTCCGAACATAACTAAAGAAGGTCTTGTGGTTATCTTTAGTGTCTTGTGCAATTTTTCTCTCGAAGCTGGCCTTGGATGATTTTATGAGGGACCGTAGTTTTTTGCTAGTACTGATCAGTGATGCTTTCTTATTGTGGAATTTTGCTCTTATCCTGCAGTAGCTTCCTCCTTTTGTTGTATAGCTTATTTATGGCTGGAGTCCACCAGACAGGCCGCCTGCCTTTGGAGGACTGGGTCTTGGTTTTATTTGTGATTGCATGATCCATGCATTCCTGAAGATGTCCATAGAATGCGTTTATAAAGGATTCTGCAATTTGGGATGTAGTTTCCACTGGCCTGGGGGCTTTTAATGATTTCACCTCAGTTTTAAGAAGTGTTAAATTAGCTTTGGAGAAGTTTTTCACTGTGGTTTTCTGGGCTGGTGGTGGGGTCGGGATGTGGATGTCCTGAGAGATTAATTTGTGGTTCGATCTTACCAATGAGGGGTGTACCTCTGATGTGGAGCATAGAGTCCCCCATGTTTGTGATGATCAGGTCCAGTATGTTTTCCCCTCTTGTGGGAGTGGTGACCAGTTGTTCCATAGCATTTGAGTTTATTAATTCTAGGAACCTTTGGGCTAGGGTGTTGGGGCTTGAGTAGTGCTCCCAGTCTATGTTGGAGTAGTTGAAGTCACCCAATATAAAGGTGTTTGGAGAGACCTTCATATTCTCCAGTGTTCTTAGGAAAGCCAAGTGAGGTTCCTGAGTTTGGGATGGTGGTCTGTAGCAGACTACAAACTGAAAGGCAGTTTTGCCCACTGTTAGTTGCACATGGGTGGTTTCTGATGCTTCGTGCAGTGCCACTAACCTGGAGGTGTGGGTATCCTTGATGAATATGGCTACTCCCCCTCCTTTTGGGGTTCAGTCCAAGTTTTGGGGCCAAAAAGCATGGTATGAGGTATAACCTGGTAGTGCTGGGGTGCTCTCGGGAGCCTTGAACCAGGTCTCTGTTACTGCACAGACATCGATATTCTCCATACTGAGGAGAGCTTCGAGTGCTTGCATTTTGAGGTTTAGACTTCTGGCGTTGAGTAGCATTACCCTTAGTTTATTTTTCCTTGTGTTGTCTATGGAGGTGGGTTTGTCTTTTGAGCCTTGCCTAAAAAAGGCATTATGGCGGTGGCAAGAGCCTTTGCCAGTATCCGAAAGCCCAGAGGTGACAGGTGCAAGCTGTCCCTAGCGAAGTAACGTGGCTTGTCGAGCATGTCATCCCAGGCTGACAAACACTGGACCCCCTTTGAATGACACCAGAACTTTAGTCAATTGTTGAAAGTGATCATCTTGTCTTCATATTGTGGCATCATTCTTGGTGAGGGTAAGATGCTACTCAAGGTCAGGGTCATACCGGCCTGGGCTACATGCTCAGAGAGCTCCTCTATGTCTCTTTTCATGTAGTCCAGGGAGGTACGTCTCAGGTCATTCACACCAGCATGGACAATGACGGAGTCATATTTGTACTTGCTTTGGAGTGACCTGAGTGCTTGTGTTATGTGGCGGATCCTGGTGCCCGACAGGCAGCTTACCATGACCCTCTCCTTGTTCAGCCTGGTGAGTGGGACGTCAGTGTGTCTGACAATACAGTCACCTATTACAAGTGTATCAGGTGTGTTGTTTGGCCTTAAGGGCTGTGACTGTTTGGCACACTGACTTTGTGAAGTATGTGTTACACTTGTTTTGTTTTGGGGTAGAGATTGCTTGGATGTCTGCTTTGGAGGTCTCTGCTGCTTAGGCAGATTTGTATTTAGAGCCTCTGAGTATGTTTTAGTGTGTTTATGTGTTTGGTTTGCTGATATGGTAGGTCTATGTGCGACTGGATTTGTGGTGTGTGTGGTTACCTTCTCCTCCTGACTGGCTGAGCCAGTACTGCGTTGAGAGAGCTTCGCCTCCAGTTTGGCTATATGGTTGCATCTCTCGCATATATTAGTACTTGTTGGGAGAAGAGGGTTGTCTGTGTACATGAGGCAGTTGTAACATTGCCTCAGGATTCCCAGATTCACCAGCTGGACAGGAGAGGAAACCAGCAACCGACCTTTGGACATGCCGGTATAGTATAAGTAACTACTTTATAACTGACCAAAAAGGACCAATAGGGGACGAGTAGTCCAAGGGAGTATATGAGGAAGTAGTGCTTTTAGTTTATTAGTGCTAACTCATATAATTGCTTGAATGAGCAAGTGCTGGGTTTTAGGTTGAAAATAGGGTCCTTACTTGAGAGATAGAGCAGATCTAAGTGAAAAAGTGAAGAGTAGACTTTGTGGAGTCGAGAATGGTTTAAGCCCAATTGAGTGGCGCTGCCTGATGCTGCGCTATGCACAAAATCGCGCCAAAGCGGGGTTTTATACAGGGACTTAAAAGAGCTAGAAATTAGCCCAAAACAGCCAATAAACTACAAGATTCTTGTGCTGAGATCACTCCTCCAGGGACAGATAGGCTGCTCAAAGCTCCCCACTCCCACTGGTGAACAAAGAAGCTTCCTTCTATCCAAGTAAGGAAATGGGCAACACAGGAACTATTCTAAAGTCCAGAATACAGCAATGCCTGTATTAGGGATTATTCTAGGTCAGGAAAGGCGGGAAACAAGGATATATTTTTTTTTTTTTACAAGACAAACAGCAGAAAATGCACAGTAAATACTTAACACAGGCTAGCGCACTTGAGTGAGCAGCCTCAACAGTTAAATTCAAACAAAAGGCAAACTTTTAAAAGTGCAGGTATGAAATTAGCAAAAACAAGTTTAAAATAGGCAAAAGAGCAGATTAAACTCACTTTTCGGCGAGAATAGATGGTCGCACAGGTAATAGCAGTAAAATATACTTAAATCTTGGTAGCAGTCACTTTTTTCATCTCTCTGCTGCTAGCACCACTCTGCAGGACCACGAGGAGCTGTTGCTGAGTTGGAACAAGCAAAAAACTGCGCCAAAGTGGGTTTTTATACAGGGGACTTAAAAGAGCTATAAATTAGCCCAAAACGGCCAATAAACTACAAGATTCTTGTGCTGAAATCACTCCTCCAGGGACAGATAGGCTGCTCAAAGCTCCCCACTCCCCTGGTGAACAAAGAAGCTTCCTTCTATCCAAGTAAGGAAATGGGCAACACAGGAACTATTCTAAAGTCCAGAATACAGCAATGCCTGTATTAGGGACTATTCTAGGTCAGGAAAGGTGGGAAACAAGGATATTTTTTTTGTTTTTCTTTTTTTACAAGACAAACAGCAGAAAATGCTCAGTAAATACTTAACACAAGCTAGCACACTTGAGTGAGCAGCCTCAACAGTTAAATTCAAACAAAAGACAAACTTTTAAAAGTGCAGGTATGAAATTAGCAAAAACAAGCTTAAAACAGGCAAAAGAGCAGATTAAACTTGCTTTTCGGTGAGAACAGACAGTCGCACAGGTAATAGCAGTAAAATATACTTAAAATCTTGGTAGCAGTCACTCTTCTCATCTCTCTGCTGCTAGCACCACTCTGCAGGACCACAAGGAGCTGTTGCTGAGTTGGAACAAGCAAAAAACCATGCCAAAGTGGGTTTTTATACAGGGGACTTAAAAGAGCTAGAAATTAGCCCAAAACGGCCAATAAACTACAAGATTCTTGTGCTGAGATCACGCCTCCAGGGACATATAGTCTGCTCAAAGCTCCCCACTCCCACTGGTGAACAAAGAAGCTTCCTTCTATCCAAGTAAGGAAATGGGCAATACAGGAACTATTCTAAAGTCCAGAATACAGCAATGCCTGTATTAGGGACTATTCTAGGTCAGAAAAGGTGGGAAACAAGGATTTTTTTGTTTTTCTTTTTTTGCAAGACAAACAGCAGAAAATGCACAGTAAATACTTAACACAGTCTAGCACACTTGAGTGAGCAGCCTCAACAGTCAAATTCAAACAAAAGACAAACTTTAAAAGTGCAGGTATGAAATTTGCAAAAACAAGCTTAAAACAGGCAAAAGAGCAGATTAAACTTGCTTTTCGGTGAGAATACACAGTTGCACAGGTAATAGCAGTAAAATATACTTAAATCTTGGTAGCAGTCACTCTTTTCATCTCTCTGCTACTAGCACCACTCGGCAGGACCACGAGGAGCTGTTGCTGAGTTGGAACAAGCGAAAAACCATGCCAAAGTGGGTTTTTATACAGGGGACTTAAAAGAGCTATAAATTAGCCCAAAACGGCCAATAAACTACAAGATTCTGTGCTGAGATCATTCCTCCAGGGACAGATAGGTTGCTCAAAGCTCCCCACTCCCACTGGTGAACAAAGAAGCTTCCTTCTATCCAAGTAAGGAAATGGGCAATACAGAAACTATTCTAAAGTCCAGAATACAGCAATGCCTGTATTAGGGTCTATTCTAGGTCAGAAAAGGTGGGAAACAAGGATTTTTTTTTGTTTTTCTTTTTTTGCAAGACAAACAGCAGAAAATGTACAGTAAATACTTAACACAGTCTAGCACACTTAAGTGAGCAGCCTCAACAGTTACATTCAAACAAAAGACAAACTTTAAAAGTGCAGGTATGAAATTTGCAAAAACAAGCTTAAAACAGGCAAAAGAGCAGATTAAACTTGCTTTTCGGTGAGAATACACAGTTGCACAGGTAATAGCAGTAAAATATACTTAAATCTTGGTAGCAGTCACTCTTCTCATCTCTCTGCTGCTAGCACCAATCTGCAGGACCACGAGGAGCTGTTGCTGAGTTGGAACAAGCGAAAAACCACGCCAAAGTGGGTTTTTATACAGGGGACTTAAAAGAGCTATAAATTAGCCCAAAACGGCCAATAAACTACAAGATTCTTGTGCTGAGATCACTCCTCCAGGGACAGATAGGCTGTTCAAAGGTCCCCACTCCCACTGGTGAACAAAGAAGCTTCCTTCTATCCAAGTAAGGAAATGGGCAACACAGGAACTATTCTAAAGTCCAGAATACAACAGTGCCTGTATTAGGGACTATTCTAGGTCAAGAAAGGCGGGAAACAAGGATATTTTTTTCTTTTTTTCAAGACAAACAGCAAAAAATGCACAGTAAATACTTAACACAGGTTAGCGCACTTGAGTGAGCAGCCTCAACAGTTAAATTCAAACAAAAGACAAACTTTAAATGTGCAGGTATGAAATTTGCAAAAACAAGCTGAAAACAGGCAAAAGAGCAGATTAAACTCACTTTTCGGCAAGAATAGTCGGTCGCACAAGTAATACAAGTAAAATATACTTAAAATCTTGGTAGCAGTCACTCTTCTGATCTCTCTGCTGCTAGCACCACTCTGCAGGACCATGAGGAGGTGTTGCTGAGTTGGAACAAGTGAAAACCATGCCAAAGTGGGTTTTTATACAGGGGACTTAAAAGAGCTAGAAATTAGCCCAAAACGGCCAATAAACTACAAGATTCTTGTGCTGAGATCACTCCTCCAGGGACATACAGTCTGCTCAAAGCTCCCCACTCCCACTGGTGAACAAAGAAGCTTCCTTCTATCCAAGTAAGGAAATGGGCAATACAGGAACTTTTCTAAAGTCCAGAATACAGCAATGCCTGTATTAGGGATTATTCTAGGTCAGAAAAGATGGGAAACAAGGATTTTTTTTGTTTTTCTTTTTTTACAAGACAAACAGCAGAAAATGCACAGTAAATACTTAACACAGTCTAGCACACTTGAGTGCGCAGCCTCAACAGTTAAATTCAAACAAAAGACAAACTTTTAAAAGTGCAGGTATGAAATTAGCAAAAACAAGCTTAAAACAGGCAAAAGAGCAGATTAAACTTGCTTTTTGGTGAGAATAGACAGTCGCACAGGTAATAGCAGTAAAACATACTTAAATCTTGGTAGCAGTCACTCTTCTCATCTCTCTGCTGCTAGCACCACTCTGCAGGACCACGAGGAGCTGTTGCTGAGTTGGAACAAGCGAAAAACCGCGCCAAAGTGGGTTTTTATACAGGGGACTTAAAAGAGCTATAAATTAGCCCAAAATGGCCAATAAACTACAAGATTCTGTGCTGAGATCATTCCTCCAGGGACAGATAGGCTGCTCAAAGCTCCCCACTCCCACTGGTGAACAAAGAAGCTTCCTTCTATCCAAGTAAGGAAATGGGCAACACAGGAACTATTCTAAAGTCCAGTATACAGCAATGCCTGTAGTAGGGACTATTCTAGGTCAGGAAAGGTGGGAAACAAGGATATTTTTTTTGTTTTTCTTTTTTTACAAGACAAACAGCAGAAAATGCACAGTAAATACTTAACACAGGCTAGCGCACTTGAGTGAGCAGCCTCAACAGTTAAATTCAAACAAAAGACAAACTTTAAAAGTGCAGGTATGAAATTTGCAAAACAAGCTTAAAACAGGCAAAAGAGCAGATTAAACTCACTTTTCAGCAAGAACAGACGGTCACACAGGTAATAGCAGTAAAATATACTTAAATCTTGGTAGCAGTCACTCTTCTCATTTCTCTGCTGCTAGCACCACTCTTCTGGACCACGAGGAGCTTTGCTGAGTAAGAACAAGTGCAAAAACCATGCCAAAATGGGTTTTTATACAGGGGACTTAAAAGAGCTAGAAATTAGCCCAAAACGGCCAATAAACTACAAGATTCTTGTGCTGAGATCACTCCTCCAGGGACATATAGTCTGCTCAAAGCTCCCCACTCCCACTGGTGAACAAAGAAGCTTCCTTCTATCCAAGTAAGGAAATGGGCAACACAGGAACTATTCTAAAGTCCAGAATACAGCAATGCCTGTATTAGGGACTATTCTAGGTCAGGAAAGGTGGGAAACAAGGATTTTTTTTTGTTTTTCTTTTTTTTCAAGACAAACAGCAGAAAATGCACAGTAAATACTTAACACAGGCTAGCGCACTTGAGTGGGCAACCTCAACAGTTAAATTCAAACAAAAGACAAAGTTTTAAAAGTGCAGGTATGAAATTAGCAAAAACAAACTTAAAACAGGCAAAAGAGCAGATTAAACTCACTTTTCAGCAAGAATAGACAGTCACACAGGTAATAGCAATAAAATATACTTAAAATCTTGGTAGCAGTCACTCTTCTGATCTCTCTGCTGCTAGCACCACTCTGCAGGACCATGAGGAGGTGTTGCTGAGTTGGAACAAGTGAAAAACCACGCCAAAGTGGGTTTTTATACAGGGGACTTAAAAGAGCTAGAAATTAGCCCAAAACGGCCAATAAACTACAAGATTCTTGTGCTGAGATCACTCCTCCAGGGACATACAGTCTGCTCAAAGCTCCCCACTCCCACTGGTGAACAAAGAAGCTTCCTTCTATCCAAGTAAGGAAATGGGCAATACAGGAACTTTTCTAAAGTCCAGAATACAGCAATGCCTGTATTAGGGATTATTCTAGGTCAGAAAAGATGGGAAACAAGGATTTTTTTTGTTTTTCTTTTTTTACAAGACAAACAGCAGAAAATGCACAGTAAATACTTAACACAGTCTAGCACACTTGAGTGAGCAGCCTCAACAGTTAAATTCAAACAAAGACAAACTTTGAAAAGTGCAGTTATGAAATTAGCAAAAACAAGCTTAAAACAGGCAAAAGAGCAGATTAAACTTGCTTTTCGGTGAGAATAGACAGTCGCACAGGCAATAGCAGTAAAATATATTTAAATCTTGTTAGCACTCACTCTTTTCATCTCTCTACTGCTAGCACCTCTCTGCAGGACCACGAGGAGCTGTTGCTGAGTTGGAACCAGCGAAAAAACGTTTGAAAGTGGGTTTTTATACAGGGACTTAAAATAGCTAGAAATTAGCCCAATATGGCCAATAAACTACAAGATTCGTGTGCTGAGATCACTCCTCCAGGAACAGATAGGCTGCTCAAAGCTCCCCACTCCCACTGGTGAAAAAAGAAGCTTACTTCTATCCAAGTAAGGAAATGGGCAACACAGGAACTATTCTAAAGTCCAGAATACAGCAACGCCTGTATTAGGGGCTATTCTAGGTCAGGAAAGGTGGGAAATAAGTATGTTTTTTGTATTTTTCTTTTTTTACAAAACAAACAGCAGAAAATGCACAGTAAAAACTTAACACAGGCTAGCACACTTGAGTGAGCAGCCTCAACAGTTAAATTCAAACAAAAGACAAAGTTTTAAAAGTGCAGGTATGAAATTAGCAAAAACAAACTTAAAACAGGCAAAAGAGCAGATTAAACTCACTTTTCAGCAAGAATAGACGGTCGCACAGGTAATAGCAGTAAAATATACTTAAAATCTTGGTAGCAGTCACTCTTCTCATTTCTCTGCTGCTAGCACCACTCTTCTGGACCACGAGGAGCTGTTGCTGAGTTGGAACAAGCAAAAAACCACGCCAAAGTGGGTTTTATACAGGGGACAAAAAAGAGCTAGAAATTAGCCCAAAACGGACAATAAACTACGAGATTCTGTGCTGAGATCACTCCTCCAGGGACATATAGTCTGCTCAAAGCTCCCCACTCCCACTGGTGAACAAAGAAGCTTCCTTCTATCCAAGTAAGGAAATGGGCAATACAGGAACTATTCTAAAGTCCAGAATACAGCAATGCCTGTATTAGGGACTATTCTAGGTCAGAAAAGGTGGGAAACAAGGATTTTTTTTTGTTTTTCTTTTTTTACAAGACAAACAGCAGAAAATGCACAGTAAATACTTAACACAGTCTAGCGCACTTGAGTGAGCAGCCTCAACAGTTAAATTCAAACAAAAGACAAACTTTTAAAAGTGCAGGTATGAAATTAGCAAAAACAAACTTAAAACAGGCAAAATAGCAGATTAAACTCACTTTTCAGCGAGAATAGACGGTCGCACAGATAATAGCAGTAAAGTATACTTAAAATCTTGGTAGCAGTTACTCTTTTCATCTCTCTGCTGCTAGCATCACCCTGCAGGACCACGAAGAGCTGTTGCTGAGTTGGAACAAGTGAAAAACCTCATCACAGCAGGTTTTTATACAGGGGACTTAAAAGAGCTAGAAATTAGCCCAAAACGGCCAATAAACTACAAGATTCTTGTGCTGAGATCATCTTCATAACCAGATACATTGACTTCACAAATTATATATATTTTTTCATATTTTTAATGTTTATAATATAATTTTTATCACCGTACCTTGCCACTGCAAACTCAATACATTTTATGCCTCCATTTTATGAAACCATTCTTTCAGAACTACATTCTTTATTACTTAGATACAGAGTGATCATGTGATTTTACATCATGTGACTTGTTACATCATGTGACTGATTTTACTTATTCAAAGCACTCTAGTTTCCTAATTCAGTAATACATGGCTGAGGAAGCGTGCTATAGTGAAAGTGTACTGCTATTGCACTAGTGTGGTTTGGAATTTTATATTTTTGTCTACCTTCTTGTATTTTATTTTAAGTATCTTGTTTTTTACATAACTCTATGTGAAGTGTTTGTCAGCTTTGGAACTCAGTAAATGTGCATCTAAGCTGGTCATGGTTCAGGACATGGGTTGTTTTTTGATTTGACACAGCTGGGGGTGCAGAAGTTGAAAATAACACAAAGGTTGACATTCAGCCATCCCCTGTAATTCCATCAGACAGAGCCAGTAGGCCAATGCCAACCCATTCCAGTGAGCCCTCAGATATTGGCCAGGTGGAGGGTGAGACACTTGATCAGGGTAATGTGGTTACTGTAGCTTCAGTGCCTGTCGACTCTCACCATAGCCAAAGTGTGGGTGAGGTGTCATGCAGGAGGGTTGTTAGGTGTGCTCAGAGGAGGACTGCTGTCCATCCTCCTCCTGATCCAGGTGTGTCTTCCTGTGCCACTTGACATATGTTTATGGCAATCATGGAGGTGCAAGCACATTCCACTAGGTCCTCCAGTGAAATACTTAGGGCTGTAGATGGAGCACAGGCTGACATGTTTAACTCCCTCCACTGTGTTGCCGATTCAATGGATCAAATGAATGGCAAGTTGGAATGAGTGGTCTCTGTAATGGAACATCTGCTGTGAGGGGATGGCATTTATGTGGGTATAGGTCAGCAACATCATCTGTATTACCCAACATAGCTGTACCCAGATCACAATCCCACAGTGGCACTACTTCCACTACTCCATCAGGGGCTGAGGTGTTCACAACCAGTCATAGAAGACCATGGGGTCATGGTCCTGAGGGAGCTCATCCGGCAGACATCACTCACATTCAGGTAACAGCAGTGCATCTGACCATGGGCATGGACATGCCAGTGCAACTCCAGGCAAAGCCAGCTCTCATGGTCAGGTATCACAGTGGTGAATTGCCACCTCCACCATGCACAGCTCACACCTGTCTGGCATACCAAGATGTAAATATAGCACAGAGCTTGGCTGTGTTCCTGTATCACCTGGAGAGACCATACAGACACACACACAACAGTTACATGGTTCAGCCGCGAAGCTTACATCTCATTTTGTCTCACTGGCCATTTGTTACTTTATCCAAATGTCTGCCTGCTTCTCTTTTCTACTCACATGCACTCACTGACCTTTTTGTGTCAGCTTAGGCTTCCTGCCCCCCTCACAACACCTTGTGCAAGTGATGATAACTGTGCTATATCCTTGTTTTCTATATTTTGGATTCAAGGATACATAACATTCATATCTGATGCTCAGTGTACATAACTGAATTAGTGCTTCGTACATCTGCACTTGTGATGTTGTTTTAGTAATTGTACTTTTGACACATTTTGGTCTGCGAAAGTTAGACAGTTGATAGAATGCAAACATTTATTTGCATCAGTATTAATAATCTTCTGAGGGGTGTGAAGTCTGAAGCTGAAATGTGGCTCATTAATTTTCAACTTTTCTCTTTAATGATTTTCTAGTACAAAAGTATGGGGCCAAACTGAGGACATTTGATGACCATCAGTACATTTGAGAGGTATGGATGTGTGAATCTTTGATACCTGAGGCCTACTACTTGGTAGAGGACATGTATTCACATAACTCTCTGCTCCCACATTAACATTGTTGCTGTACAAATTACCCACCTTTTACTTGTTTATCATACGAAGTAACAACATGCAAGGATATCCAAAGATACCACCAATATACAGAGCTGGAGACCCAAAGTTTAATAGTACAAAAACAAGACAAGTTGACCTACGTTTCATCCTGCTGCAATATAGGACGTCTTCAGAACTAACTTTTAAAGTTCACAACCCCTTTTATATACACTCCCACCAATTAATCAATTCACTCATTTAAATAATTGTTAAACACACAAATCAAAATTTAAAAAAACTTACTGAATATTAAACACATTCCATATGTTATTAAATGAATACATTCAGTAAATATTGCATAATAATATAATGTAAAATATAAATACTTTATATATAAAATATATATGTATTATATCCATTATATATTCATCCCAAAATGTGTTTTAATTTTAAAATTGAGGCTATACTTATACTCTCATTTATACCGGGAAAACAAGCGGCATTCAAGCACAATTGCCACTGAAGTTCAGCAATATCCAGATGGACATCCAATACCTTACCCTATCCATCTTTAACAATTTGCTGTATAATACAAAATTTAAAACTATGCCCCTGACATTGGGCTATATGCCTAGCTAACGCATTGGTCTGTCTAGCATTTTTGATATCCGACAAAGGCTCGTGAACTCTTTCTCTAAACCGCCTACATGTCTTCCCGATATAAAATGCCAAACACTGTTGGCACTTAGCCAAATACACTACATTATGGGATGAACAATTATAATGTCCTCAAATCGAAACATTACATCCATTCACTTTCATATTATTCCCAGTGGTCATAAAATACTTACAAATGTTACACCTACCACATATAAAATTTCCAGTAGGCCTATTACTAAACGAATTAAATTTGGGGTTCCCCATTTCTAATATATTTTTAAAAGCCCTATCCTTTTTAAAAACGCATCTGGGACTTTTCCCCATTCTTTCCTCTACACTCTTATCAATTTGTAACAAACCCCAAATTTTAATGACCGCTTGGGTAACCCAGTCAGCGTCTTGGTTGAATGCATTTACAAAAATCAACCTGTCGTGAAATTCTACTTGTTGTTGATGGTTAAAATTTATATCTTCATTTTCGTCACAGGGAATCCCATTCAAGATGGCCATATATACACCATCATTTCTCTTCTTTATAATTTCTTCTTCAATATCCTTACACAATTCAGGGGGATATCCTCTCTTAATAAACATACCCGATATAAATTCCATCTCCCTTAAAAAATCCTGGTTATTGCTAAAAATCTGGGCAGCCCTCACCATCTGCCATTTAACAATAGATTTCTTTTGATGGTGAGGGTGCCAACTCTTATACTCTAAATAGGAATTTGAGAAGGTTGGTTTCCTATAAATACCGGATGTCAACACCAATACATTTTTGTCAGTTTTAGTTGAACATCCACATAGGAAATTTCATCCCCACTATACTCATAGGTAAAAGTTAAAAACATCACTGTTTGATTAATATATTCAAAAAGTTTACATAGAATATTTTCATCACCTTCCCATACGATAAAAATATCATCCAAAAACTGTGTATAGTGCTTAATATAAGGACCAAATACACTTGAAAAAATATACTTCTCCTCCCAATATGACATTACATAGTTTGCATATATGGTGGCACAAGCTGCCCCCATAACTACCCCACTTGTTTGCTTGTAGTAAAGTCCTTCAAAAAACAGGAAATTATTGACCAAAATTGCTTCCATTAATGAAGTGAAAACGTTTATCTGGTCCTTGGCATATAACTTGGTCTTCAGTAATTGATGTTCTAACCACAGTAGTCCTTCCTGATGAGGTATCATTGTAAACACATTACATACATCTATCATAACCAACTTAGTAGCTTCAGTAATCTTAACCCAATTTAACTTCCTTAAAAATGCCAGGAATCCTTAGTAATGTATGAAAAGGTTCTTAAACCTTTTTGTAAATGATGACCTAAAAAATTACTGATAAAATAAGTCTTGCTACATTTTCCATCAACAATGAGCCTGAACTTCAAGTTACTTAGCACCTTATGTATTTTTGGTATACCAAAATATTAATTATCATAGGGTAATAATTTTTTAAGTAACTATGAGTGGATTCATTTATCTGGCCCTGATATAGCATATCATCAAGCATTCGATCTAGCTTGTGGTATGCTATATGAATTTCGTTTATACTAACTTCAGTGTATGTGTCCTCCAATAACATTGCAGTCATGCTGTTAATATAATCATTTTTATCCATTACCACTGCATCATTGCCTTTATCAGGCTTCATCACACGAATATCTTTGTCGTGGGCTAATTCAAACAGCAATTGTTTTTCCTCCAAAGTCATCTTTACATCAGTATCATTTTTAACATTATTTACCTTCTTATACCCTTACCGAATGTCAGTTTCACATATTCTTTCATAAATTCCAACTAAATTATTATAAGGGGGATTAAACTTACTTGGCTTGTTTAATTCGCTTCTCTGCTGGTTAAATGCCCCTTCATTAAAACCCAATTTAAGGTTCATTTTTCCCGTAAACAACCTTAAATCTATTAAAATTTTAGCCAGGTTCCCCCATCTACTAGGTACAAACGTAAGCCCTTTGGATAATAAATCAACATGACTAATATTTACATCCTTCTTAAAATAGTTATAAACTTTGTAATCACCATTACTATTTAAAATAACATTAGGTTCATTAAAAATTTTTGTTGTATCAGTCAAGGCATTAATAACTTCAATCAGTGCATCAATGTCCACACTAGTATCATATATTATTTCAATACCTTTATCAGTTTGGACATTAGAAACCCCCCCCCCCCCCATTGCACGCTTTAATACTTTCAATATTTTGTGATTCATCACCATGACCAGTAATATTTATCAATTCCCCACAGTCTTTAACACTCACTTCAGTATAAGCACATTCAGTAGTTGTTTCATAAATCATTCCAGACTCATTAACTGTGCCAGTTATCTGCTTCAGTAACAAAGTTAATAGTTGTATCATATACAAATTCAAGTTCATCAGTGCCACATAATTCAACTACTTCCTTTTAAGAGACATACTATACCAAATTGTGTAATTCGTTTTCAATTACAGTAGTCGATTCACTATCTGCACCACAACTTGATGAAACAACAGTTCCAGATGTTAAATTATTGTTAATATTGTGTCTATACTCAAGAGAAACCACTATGTTACTGTTACTGTCTGAAATATTTGAGATACCAGACTCATAAACACATTCAATAGCAGATCCGATACAACGTCCTGTTTTATCTCCTCCATTGGTTGGAGTACCCATTGGACTGACAGTTCCATTTGGGTCTGGCTCCTTGCTCCATGTACTGCCTTTCGTCTTCTCTTCTCGTTGGATAAACTTCCCGCCCCTTGTTCTGCAATCTTTCAGACTGTCTTGGCCCACCTTCTAAAGGGACCGTCGTCTGCTGATGGCTAGATATATGGGGTTGTGATGTCACTTCCTGTTCACCTTCTTCTTCCTATTGGCAGACCCATCCTGATTACCATGGTTACCGATGGACAAAGGGTATACCTTGTTGATTGTATATTCATTCATATCTCTATTACTT
>NC_056732.1:1850935924-1850971820 GCF_019279795.1 Protopterus annectens | reverse complement strand
GGAGGACATCAAACAACCCCATGGTAATCAGGATGGGTCTGCCAACAGGAATGAAGAAGGTGAACGGGAAGTGACATCACAACCCCATATATCTTGCCAACAGCAGACAGCGGTGCCTTTAGAAGGCAGGCCAAGACAGTCTGAGAGATTGCAGAACAAGGGACGGGAACTTTATCCAATGAGAAGAGAAGACAAAATGTGGTACGTGGAGCAAGGAGCCAGACCCAAATGGAACTATCACTCCAATGGGTACTCCAACCAATGGAGGAGATAAAACAGGGCATTGTATCTGATCCACTATTGAATGTGTTTATGAGACTTGTATCTCAAATATTTAAGACAGTAACAGTAACAGTGATTTCTGTTGACTATAGACACAATATTAACAATAATTTAACATCTGGAACTGTTGTTTCATCAACTTGTGGTGCAGATAGTGAATCAACTAATGTAACTGAGAACGAATTACACAATTTGGTACAGTATGTCTCTTAAAAGGAAGTAGTTAAATTATGTGACACTGACTAACGAATTTATATATAATACAGCTATTAACTTTGTTACTGAAGCAGATAACTGGCACAGTTAATGAGTCTGGAATGATTTATGAAAATACAAAAGTGATCACCCCTTTCAATCTATCTTGCTGTTTTAAATATAGTGACTCCACTAAAAATTAACTTTTTAAGACAGGTAAAACCTAAGTTACCTACTTTCACATCTGACTTGTAGTGCACACTGCAGTGTTTAGGATAAACCATTTTTTTCATCTAGCAATAGGAAGCCTTAAACAGATACAAGCACTCAACTCTCCTTATTAATAAAGAGAAATTAATCACAGGCACTAAACAGCCTATAATTGCAAAGTACCTTGCTAAGGTAAGGGAAAACAGCTCCTTGTACTTTTCAAAAAAAAAAAAGCACCAAACCAGGCATGTCCAAGGGTCAGCATCTGATGATTTCTCCTGTCCACCTAGTGAATCTGGGCATACTGGTGCAATGCAGCAAATGCCTCATGTACACAGAAAACAATCTTCTCCTACCACCCAACACTACAACCTGTGAGAGATGCACTTACATAGCCCAAATGGAAGCAAAGCTCTCTCCACCCAAGATTATGCTAGACAGTCAAGAGGAGAAGGTTAACACCTGCACTACACCTCAAGCAACACATAGCCCTTCTAAACTCACACCAACACCCACACATAGCAACACTAAATCCACATATACGGAGGCCCTTAACTGTAACTTGCACAAGCAACAAGGACCTCCGAAGCTGAAACGCAAACACCAATCACAACCAAAGTGTCACATAGCTCACAACACCAGTGTGCCACCCAGCAACAGCCCCTAAGGCAAGACAACTTACCTAACACTTTAGTCATAGGTGACTCTATAGTCAGGCACACTGATGCCTCACTCTCCAGGCTGAACAAGGAGAAAATTGCAGTGAGCTGCCTGTCAGGTACCAGGATCCACCACATAACTCATGTACTCAAGTCACTCCACAACAAGTACAAATATGACTCTGTCATTGTCCATGTTGGAGTGAATGACTTGAGAAGTACCTCCCTGGACTACATGAAAAGAGACATGGAAGAGCTATTGGATCATGTGGCCCAGGCAGGTATGACCCTAGCCCTGAGTAGCATACTGCCTTCGCCCAGAAGGATACCACAATATAAGGACAAAATTATTGACTTCAACAATTGGCTAAACTTCTGGTGTCATTCAAAGGGGATCCAGTATCTGTCTGCCTGGGACAACATGATCGACAGACCACGATGCTTTGCCAGAGATGGTCTGCACCTGTCACCCCTGGGATTCAGGTTACTGGCAAAGGCTCTTGCCACCCCTATAGTGCCTTTTTTAGGCAAAGTTCAAAGGACAAAACCACCACAGTAACAGGTACAAGCATGCAAAATCTGAAGGTAATGCTACTCAATGCTTGAAGTCTAAACCTCAAAATGCACTCTCTCGAGACACTCCTAAAAATGGAGAACATCAATATCTGTGCAGTAACTGAGACCTGGTTCAAGGCTCCAGAGTGCACCCCTGCAATACCAGGCTACAAGTCTTACCACACTTTTTGGCCAGCAAACCAGGATCGAAACACTAAAGGTGGTGGAGTGTCCATATTCACCAAGGATATTCACACCACAGGTTAGTTGCCCAACACAATGTATCTGAAATTCTCCAGGTGCAACTAACACTAGGTAAGACTGCAATCCAAATTTTAGCTTGCTACAGATCCTCCACCATGCCCCAAGATTCTCACTACACCTTTCTAAACATACTGGAAAATATTAATATACAAACAAACACACACCCTAATACTGGCTGATTTCAACTACCCTGCCATTAACTGGGAAAACTACTTGTGTACCAACACCTTTGCCCAACTGTTCTTGGAATTCATAAATTCCAATGCCCTGGATCAACTAATCCATAGTCCCACCAGGGGCTCCAATATCCTAGACCTGGTCATTACCAACATGGGAAATCGATGCTCCAAACCTATGGTCACCCCCTGGTTGGTCAGGTCAGACCATAAGCTAATCACCCTTAATGTCCACCCCCACCCCCAGTAAGGAAACCTCCATAAAAAACTTCTACAAAGCCAACTTCATGCTACTCAAGTCAGAAGTTATAAACTTCATGACACCAGTGCAGAAAGGAACTGAAGGTTCGACTGCTGAGTCCTACACTAAGGCACTGTAAGAGCACATCCACTCATGCATGAATCGTGCCATCCCAAATAGAACCAATATGCTCTCCTCCAAAAAAAGGAAGCCAATCTGGTGGTCCCCTGCCATAAACAACTTTACAACAAAAGGAAGAAACTGTTGCAGAAAAGAGGAAAATCCCAGGATGCAAAAAAACTCCCTTACCAGCCTCAGTAAGAAGCTGAGATCCCTCATAAAATCCTCCAAAGCTAGTTATGAAAATAAAATTGCCAAAGATTCCAAAGACAACCACAAGGCATTCTGTAACTAAGTCAAGAATCTAAATGGCAATGCTCAGATCTGCTCTAAGCTACAACAGAATGGCATTAAATATACTGATCCCAAGGATATTGCCAATATCCTGGCAGGTCGATTCAGTGCCAACTTCACCCCTCTCTCACCCCCTAAATGGCCCATTGCAATACAGGAAGATTGCCAAATTCCAGTAATAACGGCCACACAGGTAAAAAACGCACTCTCCAAATCTAAGAATACAGCATCCATGGGACCAGATGACATCCCGGGCTGTGTACTACATGAACTACAAAATGAACTGGCACCTCACCTAAGTGTCATGTTTAATCATACCCTCACCTCAGGCTTCATGCCCACTGAGTGGCACACAGCTACAGTTATCCCACTCCACAAGGGGGAATCCACCTTGGATCCTGGGAACTACAGCCCCATCAGTCTGACAAGTCTGATCTGCAAGGCCATGGAACATATTACCATGGAACTTATAAACAAAGACATTGGCAACCTTAAAACACTGGACCCCACCCAGTTTGGGTTTGTGAAGGGCCAATTTTGTCTCCTGAACCTGATTGACTTCTTCTAATCAGTCTCCAGAGCCGTGGACGAGGGTAAGGCAGTCCACACAGCCTATCTGGACCTTGCCAAGGCCTTTGACTCCATCCCCCACTTTGGAATCATAGATAAACTTACTAAGCTGGGCATTAATCCCTATGTCACTTGATGGGCTGCCAACTGGCTTACTGACAGAACCCACACTGTAAAAGTAGCTGACTCCAAATCCAGCTCTAGACAAGTGACAAGTGGAGTACCTCAGGGTTCAGTCCTGGGACCTCTCTTGTTTGGCATCTACTTCTCTGAAGCACAGGCCAGCACTAAGGGACTCTGGCTAACAAAGTTCACAGATGACTGCAAACTGGGAGCCATTATTGAATCCCCAAATGATGTCGACACTCTACAAAAGGGCCTTACAGAAACAGATGGTTGGTGCCAGAGCCATGGACTCAAGCTCAATGCCAAGAAATGTATAGTTATCCCCTTTGGGAAAAAACATGTACCCATGAATTACCACATAGGTGGCAGTACACTAAACACCGAAAGTGTGATAAGAGACTTAGGGACACAGGTGGACAGTGGTCTCACCTTCAATAACCACATTGCCACAACAGTCAGGAAATCCTTCTATGTGACACACTTCATCACTAAGGGCTTTTCATCCAGAAAAAAGGAGGTCATTGTCTCTCTGTACTCATCCCTCATTAGACCCATTGTAGAATACAATGCCCCATTTGGTCTGTACTTCTCAAAACATCTGCAACAACTGGAAATGCTGCAGAAATACCTCACTAAAAGAATCACAGGCCTAAAGCAGATGCCCTATGCTGACCACCTTAAAAAACTCCAGCTATACTCTGTCGCATATTGTCTATTCTGAGGCAATCTCTGCTTAACATACAAGGTTATGTCAAACCCAGAGCTGTTGGACATGCTACACTTAAAGATATCCCAATCCCTCAGAGCCACACACTCCAGGGATCTAAACCTTGTCATCAAAATAAAAAAAACATGCTTGAGGGATAGGTTCCTGATCCAGAGACTCCCCAGACTCTGGAATAGACTGCCCATACATGTCAAGCAGAGCACCTCTTTGGCCCTCTTAAAAAGGAACCTTGCTGATTGGATGGGAGAAAGGAAATTCACCCCAGGGATCACATCAGTTCCCCTGCTAGTCAGGGGTCCAGGGAAGTAAATAGTGTGGGATGAAATAGCCAGGGAATTGTTATGGCGAGGCTTGTATAGGCCCTAGGGCCAATAGCCTAGTACCAACCTATGAAACAACTACTGAATGCAATAGCCTAGTACCAACCTATGAAACAACTACTGAATGTGCTTATACTGAAGTGAGTGTTAAAGACTGTGGGGAATTGATAAATATTACTGGTCATGGTGATGAATCACAAAATATTGAAAGTATTAAAGCGTGTAATGGGGGGGTTTCTAATGTCCAAACTGATCAAGGTATTTAAATAATATATGATACTAGTGCGGACATTGATTGAAGTTATTAATGCCTTGACTGATGCAACAAAAATTTCTAATGAACCTAATGTTATTTTAAATAGTAATGGTGATTACAAAGTTTATAACTATTCTAAAAAGGATGTAGATATTGGTCATGTTGATTTTTTATCCACAGGGCTTACCTTTGTACCTAGTAGACGGGGGAACCTGGCTAAAATTTTAATAGATTTAAGGTTGTTTATGTGAAAAATTAACCTTAAATTGGGTTTCAATGAAGGGGCATTTAACCAGTAGAGAAGCGAATTAAACAAGCCAAGTAAGCTTAATCCTCCTTATAATAATTTAGTTGGAATTTATGAAAGAATATATGAAACTGACATTCGGGATGGGTATAAGAAGGTAAATAATGTTAAAAATGATACTGATGTAACAATGACTTTGGAGGAAAAACAGTTGCTTTTTGAATTAGCCCACGACAAAGATATTCATGTGATGAAGCCTGATAAAGGCAATGGTGCAGTGGTAATGGATAAAAATGATTATATTAACAGCATGACTGCAATGTTATTGGAGGACACATACACTGAAGTTAGTATAAACGAAATTCATATAGCATACCACAAGCTAGATCTAATGCTTGATGATATGTTATATCAGGCCAGATAAATTAATCTACTCATAGTTACTTAAAAATGATTACCCTATGATAAGTAATATTTTTGGTATACCAAAAATACATAAGGGGCTAAGTAACTTGAAGTTCAGGCCCATTGTTGATGGAAAATGTAGCAAGACTTGTTTTATCAGTAAATTTTTAGATCATCATTTACAAAAAGGTTTAAGAACCTTTTCATACATTACTAAGGATTCCTGGTATTTTTTAAGGAAGTTAAATGGGGTTAAGATTATTGAAGCCACTAAGTTGGTTACAATAGATGTATCTAATTTGTTTACAATGATACCTCATCAGAAAGGACTACTGTGGTTAGAACATCAATTACTGAAGACCAAGTTATATGGCCAGGACCAGATAAATGTTTTCACTTCATTGTTAGAAGCAATTTTGGTCAATAATTTCCTGTTTTTTTGAAGGACATTACTACAAGCAAACAACTGGGGTAGCTATGGGGGAAGCATGTGCCCCCATATATGCAAACTATTTAATGTCATATTGGGAGCAGGAGTATATTTTTTTCAAGTGTATTTGGGCCTTATATTAAGCACTATACACAGATTTTGGATGATATTTTTATCGGATGGGAAGGTGATGAAAATATTCTATGTAAACTTTTTGAATATATTAATCAAACAGTGACTTTTTTAACTTTTACCTATGAGTATAGTGGGGATGAAATTTCCTATTTGGATGTTCAACTAAAAACTGACAAAAATGTATTGGTGTTGACATCCGGTATTTATAGGAAACCAACCTTCTCAAATTCCTATTTAGACTATAATAGTTGGCACCCTCACCATCAAAAGAAATCTGTTGTTAAATAGCAGATGGTGAGGGCTGCCCAGATGGTTAGCAATAATCAGGATTTTTTAAGGGAGATGGAATTTATTTTGGGTATGTTTATTAAGAGAGGATATCCCCCTGAACTGTGTAAGGATATTGAAGAAGAAATTATAAGGAAGAGAATATGGCCATCTTGAATGGGATTCCCTGTGACGAAAATGAAGATATAAATTTTAACCATCAACAACAAGTAGAATTTCATGACAGGTTGATTTTTCTAAATGCATTCAACCAAGACGCTGACTGGGTTACCCAAGCGGTCATTAAAATTTGGGGTTTGTTACAAATTGATAAGAGTGTAGAGGAAAGAATGGGGAAGAGTCCCAGATGCGTTTGTAGAAAGGATAGGGCTTTTAAAAATATATTAGAAATGGGGAACCCCAAATTTAATTCATTTAGTAATAGGCCTACTGGAAATTTTATATGTGGTAGGTATAACATTTGTAAGTATTTTATGACCACTGGGAATAATATGAAATTGAATGGATGTAATATTTCATTTCAAGGGCATTATGATTGTTCATCCCATAATGTAGTGTATTTGGCTAAGTGCCATCAGTGTTTGGCATTTTATATCAGGAAGATATATAGGCGGCTTAGAGAAAGAGTTCACAAACATTTGTCGGATATCAAAAATGCTAGACAGACTAATGTGTTAGCTAGGCATATAGCCCAATGTCAGGGGCATAGTTTTAAATTTTGTATTATACAGCAAATTGTTAAAGATGGACAGGGTAGGGTATTGGATGTCCATCTGGATATTGCTGAACTTCAGTGGCAATTGTGCTTGAATGCCGCTTGTTTTCCCGGTATAAATGAGAGTATAAGTATAGCCCCTATTTTAAAATTAAAACACATTTTGGGATGAATATATAATGGATATAATACATATATATTTTATATATCAAGTATTTTTATTTTACATTATATTATTATGTGATATTTACTGAATGTATTCATTTATTAACATATGGAATGTGTTTAATATTCAGTTAAGTTTTTTAAATTTTTTAAATTTTGATTTGTGTGCTTAACAATTGTTTAAACAAGTCAATTGATTAATTGGTGGGAGTGTATATAAAAGGGGTTGAGAACTTTAAAAGTTAGTTCTGAAGACATCCTACATTACAGCAGGATGAAACCTAGGTCAACTTGTCTTATTTTTGTACTATTAAGCCTTTGGTCTCCAGCTCTGTGTATCGGTGGTATCCTTGGATATCCTTGCATATTGTTACTTCGTATGGGAAACAAGTAAAAGGTGGGCAATTTGTACAGCAACAATGTTAATGTGGGAGCAGAGACTTATGTGAATACGTGTCCTCTACCAAGTAATAGGACTTGGGTATCAAACATCCATACCTCTCAAATGTAGTGATGGTCATCAAATGTCCTCAGTTTGGCCTCATACTTTTGTACTAGAAAATCATTAAATAGAAAAGTTGAAAATTAACGAGACACATTTCAGCTTCAGACTTCACAGCCCTCTGAAGATTATTAATACTGATGCAAATAAATGTTTGCATTCTATCAATTGTCTAACTTTCTCAGACCAAAATATGTCAAAAGTACAATTACTAAAACAACATCACAAGTGCAGATGTACGAAGCACTAAGTCAGTTATGCACACTGAGCATCAGATATAAATGTTATGTATCCCTGAATCCAAAAGATAGAAAACAAGGATATAGCACAGTTATCATCACTTGCACAAGGTGTTGTGAGGGGGGCAGGAAGCCTAAGCTGACACAAAAAGGTCAGTGAGTGCATGTGAGTAGGAAAGAGAAGCAGGCAGACATTTGGATAAAGTAACAAATGGCCAGTGAGACAAAATGAGATTTAAGCTTCATGGCTGAACCATGTAACTGTTGTGTGTGTGTGTCTGTATGGTCCCTCCAGGTGATACTGGTATGTGAGTGTCTGCAGGAACACAGCCAAGCTCTGTGCTATCTTTAAATCTTGGTATGCCAGACAGGTGTGAGCTGTGCATGGTGGAGGTGGCAATTCATCACTGTGATACCTGACCATGAGGACTGGCTTTGCCAGGAGTTGCACTGGCATGTCCATGCCCATGGTCAGATGCACTGCTGCTACCAGAATATGAGTGATGACTGCCGGATGAGCTTCCTCAGGACCATGACCCCATGACCTGCTATGACTGGTTGTGAATACCTCAGCTACTGATGGAGTAGTGGAAGTTGTGCCACTGTGGGATTGTGATCTGGGCAGAGCTATGTTGGCTAATATCAGATGATGTTGCTGACCTATGCCCACATAGATGCCATCCCCTCACAGCAGATGTTCCATTACAGAGACCACCCATTCCAACTTGCCATTCATCTGATCCATTGAATCACCAACACAGTGGCAGGAGATAAACATGTCAGCCTGTGTTCCATCTACAACTCTAGGCATTTCTCTGGAGGACCTATTGGAATGTGCTTGCACCTTTATGATTGCCCTAAACATATGTCAAGTAGCACAGGAAGACACAGTAACCACATTACCCTGATTGTCTCACTCTCCACGTGGCCAATATCTGAGGGCTGACTGGAATGGGTTGGCACTGGCCTACTGGCTCTGTCTGATGGAATTACAGGGGATAGCTGAATGTTAACCTTTGTGTTATTTTCTACCCCTGCACCCCCAACTGTGTCAAATAAAAAAAAACAACCCATGTACTGAACCATGACCAGCTTAAATGTACATTTACTGAGTTCCAAAGCTGACAAACACTTCACATAGAGTTCTGTAAAAAAACAAGATATTTAAAATAAAATACAAGAAGGTAGACAAAGATATAAAATTCCAAACCACACTAGTGCAATAACAGTACACTTTCACATGTTAATTTTCTAGATCAGTATTGTGATAAAATCCAATGTTGTGAACAAATAACTTTGACTTTCAGGCATTTACAGTGGCACCACCTAAGCTTTAATATTTGCTTACAAAGTGAAATTGTGCCACAAGGGCTCAGAATTCTTAAAATGCATTCTTATAGACACACCTATCCAGATTTGTTAAGACACTGTTAACTCATTAATTTGAGTTGCTCATTTTGATATATGGAAATGATGCTTGTGTTCTTGAGCCCGTAAAGAGACAGTTGAAAGAAGATGTGGACAGTATTCGTACAGATTTACTTTTCAAGATTGAACTAAATGGCCATTCTACCCTGTTGCAGGAAACGATTGACAGAATATTAGCCTTTGAACAGAGGCTGATAGAAACTAAAAGAAGGAAACTATGATGGGACATCACCAACGTCAAACTGAGCAGAGTTTTCTCCTGGCGTAAACACAATCCAGTAAAATCAGCACATGACACCCAGTGTCAAACTGTAATGAATGAGAGTTCACAAACTGAACAGTGTGTGACCATTGTAGAGGCTAATAATGTGTCAGTATTAGGGGGAAACCCTCTACCAATCATAGAATCACAGGCAAGGAAGAGGAGCTACAGGGGCAATAGCAGAATGTGGGACTGATAACATGAATCCAACTGAAAGCCTGACACCAAGAACAAAGACAGTATTTAATATTTCTCCTCCTATTTTAACCAGTGATGAATACTGTTTGTTAGTTAAGGATCTTAACTTCATACCAGCTAAGCAAATGGATATAGCTAAGTTGTTACAACTAAAACAATTCACTAGACTGTTAAACCTTAAAATAACATTTGGCAATTCAGAATATACACAAAATGTACTTACAAGAAGTAGTACTTGCTTGCCAAAGCAGAACTCAGTAGTATCAGCATTTGAGAACAAGAAATATGTAATTTAAGCAAGACTGGTGATGTTTCAAGTTCTTTAATTTAATAAGAGCAGAGATTGAAGCACTCCATTCTTTAGTCAATAACAAGGAAATAGCAAGTAAAAAGACTGACAAAGGAGGTGGAACCGTGGTAATGGACACAGATTATTATGTTAATGTGATGAACCGCCAACTTAAAACAGATAAATATAAATAGATTGACCGATTAGTAATTCATGGGATCACCACTGAGGTCTCAAGAAAACTACAGGGGATGTTTTCTTTAAGACGGTTTGATGATGAATTATATAAATATTTGCGTACAATAGACCTTAAAATTCCATTTATCTATGGAATCCCTAAATTACACAAATCCACCACTGTGCGACCATTAAGGCCCATAGTGGCATCTCATGGGTAGGTCACAGAACCCATCTTGAAATACTTTAGATTTTGAACCCAATAAACATCTTTTAGCAGCATATACTAAGACTCTAAAGATTTTATTCACCAACTGGCAGAGTGGTCCAGCTCAGACAGTTATAATGATTTGTCTTTTCTACCGCAGACATAGATTCTTTATTTACAGTGATTCCTAATGAGTATGGACTCATACAAGTTAAAAATGTCCTCCTTGAGTTTTCACATGTTACAAAGGTTAAAATTAATGTGATATGTGAGCTGCTCACACTTGTCTTAGTTAATAATGTTTTCATTTTTCAGTACCGACTTTTCCAACAAATGAAAGGTGTGGCAATGGGTACCCCTGTGGCCAACAACTATGCCAACATTGTCATGTTTCAATAGGAAAGGTCCAACTCATTTAATGATATGAACCCATATAAATCTGGAATATTGTTCTATAAATGATTTGTGGATGATGTCTTCCTTTTTTTTGGCAAGGATCTGAATTTACAGAATTTCATGTATTCATCACTGGTACCACTAATTTTTTGCATTTTAAGACAGAATTCTCTCCCTCCACAATTAACTTCCTAGTCATAGCTTTAAGTAAAAATGAGTTCCAACAAATAAATGCCTCAATGTATAGGAAAGAAATACGAATGAACAATTATCTACAGGACCAGCATGCATCCACCACACATTTATAAAAATATAGTACCAAATCAGTGTTTAAGGATAGTAAGGCTTAATACTGAAGAGACAAAATTAATTTACAGTTACAAACTACAGCACATGAAATTAAGGAAAAAGGATATAAGTCACATATTGTCGACAGTATACAAAAGGTTATTTTAAATAAATGTGACACAATATCCAGACCTTTTTTTAACAGTTCATGACAAATCAGAGTTTCTAATGAACGTCCTAAGAAATGTAGTTTCACAATGACCTATAACAGTAACACTCCTAAAGTAAAAAACATTGGGAATACCACAACTACAAATAACAGTCACTGAACAACCATCTTTCAGCTTTAAAAGATCAACTAATTTAAAAATGTGCTTTGTTGTAAAGAACAACCAGCTACTCATTTTCATTTTCAAAGTAATCGACATGGAACATTTACCTGCAATAACTGCATCCACTGTAGTTCTATAAATACAGAAAAAACACATCCAGTGAGGCATAAACCCTTTGCTATCTTAGCATATGGCAATTGCAATTCTAAGAATTTGATTTATTTAATCTATCTCTTCAATCTATTCACAAATAACCTTCATCCTGCCACTCTACATGCTGCACTAGTACAATACACTGATGATTTAACCCTAATCTGTTCTGCCCCTACCCTCCAAGAACTCGGAAAAGTAACTTAGGAATCCTTCTCAGCAGTTGAAACATGGTTATTAGGTGCACAGCTCATACTAAACCAAAACAAAACTAAACTTATGCTTTTCTACCCTACTAAAGGCTCAGATCCAACTCCTCCATTTAAAACAGTATCTAGTAACAATACCCCCATTGCACCAGTTCCCCAAACTAAACTTCTAGGAGTCATAATTAATCAAAACATGAAGTATAACCTACATATTGCCCAAACAATAAAAAAGTTCACAAAAAATTGGGAACCCTATGCAGATCCAAAAATTACCTTACTAATAACACCAAAATCCCACATGCCAGAACCCACCTTGTTTCCACACTTCTCTGTGCATCCCCAGTACTTAGCAATCTCAATAAGTCAGACTTAACCAAAATAGACAAATGTTACAACAAAAACAAAGTTTGCAACTGATTCAACTTCTAGGACTCATCACTGCTTAGCCCTCAAACAAATATCCTGGCTAGAACTACCCAACCTGCTCAGACTTAACCAACTTAACTTAGCCCGCCAAATAATCTACCAACCTGAGAAAACTCTGGCTCTACAAGGCCTACTAAACCAATACCTTCAAGATCTAATAGCAAACCACTAATGGTCATCTCTAGAAGTACAAATAATGGAGTTGATTCTCTTTAGTCCAGCTGTATAGGAAAAATCTGGAACACCATACCCCTTAACATCAGAACTATAGCCAACAAACCACTTTAAAACCTCCTCAAACCCATTTAGCTAGCTCTTGGATATATAACTGCACTGACCCAGGCTAACTAACCTGCACTACCTTTTATAACACAGCATCCACTATAAATAAGTAAACCAAAGATTCTACCCATAAAACGATATCACCTACACCCCATGAAAACAGCATTTCTTTTCCCTTAAGAAGCCAGACCATATTATAACTAGCTATACTGCACTACATACAAATATATAAGTAGAACACTTCCTTTACTTGTATTGTTTCTATATGCTCCCCAATACTTTCAATATTTCTTCCATCTCTCTTACACAGTAGACTTCCAGATAGTACCCCAACTCACAGAATAATGTTGACATACTATTTTATACAGAAATCGTGTTTACAAAAGTTAGCAGACCAATCAACAATGACCTATGTGTCACTTACTAACCATCCGCTGTGTGCAACAGAATTGTTTACAGCTACAATATGAATCAAACTATGTTTTAAGATGCCATTATACTATCCATTGAGCATGTGTTTTTAAAAATCAACTTCTGTCTTCCCCTTTTCGCATCAGTATATACAACATATTTTATGTAATGTTTCTGTCACTTTCTACTTTTTGACTGTCACATGTTGTACTTTTAGGCCTTCAAATCTATGTTGATTTTTTTAATTTTATTTATTTTTATTTTACATTTGTTTACTGGGATAGTCCGACTGGATACATATCCATTTTCAGCGGAGGCCTGGGGAGAAAAGCTCCACATAGACAAACTTACATAGATTACACAGAAGTTAGCAAACAATTATAAAAACAAAGTGATTATATACAATGGGTTAGTAGTGTTCCCTAGTAGAGACTCACAATTCTCATGGACAGACAATTAAAAGTAAGAGACATCAAATTGGAAGCAGAGCTTGGTGATGTAGTTGCAAGTTATGATAATTGCAGAATATGCTTTTAGGTTATAACTTAATCAGGGTTGGTACATGGGCATAGTCCATTCACTTTGAGCTACTGTTTGAGGTTTTTTTTTTTAAGAGACGTTTGGAGGATTGTAGAGTTATATAGTTTGGCAACAAATTCCAGGTTTTGCCAATGAAGTTGGCAAACAGGGATTCACCAGCAGAGTTATTAGCTTTGTAGGTTTGGACCAGTAGTGTATCGGCTAACCGTAGGGATCTTAGGTTGCTATATGGCTTAATAATATTTTTAAGTGAGGGGGTATCCACAGGGTGGTACAAAATTTTGTGCGCTATTAAGAGTTGATTTAATTGAATTAAGCTGGGCAGTTCTAGCCACTCTAGTTGTTTAAGGATGTTCTTCGTGTTTCACTGTTGCAGTCATTACATTTGGGTAATCCTGCTAGCAGGTTGCCCTCAGTCGGCCTGAATTCCAAAGTCCTGGGTCCTGCATCGGCTGCTGTCGCCCCTTCCCTGATGTCAGGTCGTCAGGGGTATAAAAGATATGGCCAACACCATTTACTTCAGTCTTTCTTGCCGCACGGTGCCAGAAGCAGAAGCAGTTCGCAAGTGCCAGTCGGCCGACTCCTGAGATTTTCGTGTTCGTGTTTCAGATCCGAAGTCTTCATTAAAGCTAAGTACCCCATTGGGGAAACTTTTTTCTTGCTCCAGACCGATGTCAGAAAAAGTTAATAATTGCATTTCTTGTGGAAAGCAAATACCTGATAAGGACTTTCATTCTTACTGTATTCCTTGCCTAGGCCATGATCACAACTTTGCAGGTTGTCAGTTTTGTGCTAGATTTAACCAACGCAGTATTAAGCATCGGTATGATTTTGCTTTAAACTATTTTGGACGTCTATTTAATTATCCAAAAATGTCATTGGATAGCCATCCGACTACCAGAATTCACAAAAAATGCAAAGAAAAGGAGAGAGATAGACAACCGAGGCCCAAAACCGATGATGGAGCTTCTCCTAAGCCAGACGCCGGTTCTCAGTGAGGCGCTTTCGCAGCCCCTGGCACCCGCTAATTTAGAGTCACAAGCCGCTACTGACTCACACGTGGAGTTGGCCATGCTGCTGGAAACTCAAGGTATTGGAGCCTCGGACACTATTCCTTCAGATGGGTCCGGAGCCGCTGAGCAGGCACCAGCTTCTGAGGGTGTATTCAGACCTAAACATCTTTACATTAAATCGACCTCAGCTTCAAAGGCAAAGACTAAAGCACCTTCTAAAGCAAAGAAACAAACTCCAGAGCCAAGTGGACAGGCCTCTATGCCCAAAAACAGATGCTCAAAATGGCCCAAGACCTAATTACCTTGATCAGGGGTTCCCATCCCCCTCCTGATAAGAGGCCTAGGCAAGAGACTGACTATGAATCTTCAGATCAGGTTTCTATTTCTTCTGATTCCTCTTCTGATTAGGAATATTCTCTTTCCCCCATGAGAATTCTGATGCTGAAGAATCTATAACTTCACCTTCTCCTCCAGAGTACTATTCGTTTAGAAAAACCTTGCATACCATGAGGGAGCATTTCCACTGGGAGAGCCAAGATTTTTCAGAATCTAAAAAGAGGCTCAGGGATTTCCTTTTACTACATCAACACAGGCCACTAGCCATCCCACCTGTGTTAGACATTGTAGATGATGTGTTCTCGGAGTCTAGTCTTCCCCCTGACTCCTTACCTCCAGCTCCTGTTAAGCCTGACAGATATTACAGGGTTCCTGACTCTCATAAATTCCTTTTTAAAAATCTTGCTGCAGACCCAGAAACTATTTCACAGGGTCCCAAAGGAGTTAAGGCTACCACTGCAAAAAATCCTACCCCCTCTGACAGAGATTCTAGGGCACTGGATAGATGGGGAAAAAGGTTTACACATTTGCTACCTTGGATATAAGGGCTTAAACTGTCAGTTTTATATGCTCAAATATCAGCAACATGTCATGGCATTGCTTAAACAGAAAATGTTATTAAACTCTGAATGTGCAGAAAACAAGGAAATGCAGGATTTATTGCATGCAGCTGAACAAGTTGGAAAGCATACTTTGCAATGTGGTTTTGATTATTTAGAGGCCTCCTGCAGGGCCGCAGTCACGGGTTCTGTAATTAGGAGGCATGCTTGGTTAAAGGAACAAAATATGCCTGATCATGTCAAAGTTAAATTATTAGATGCACCTTTACAGCATGATACTTTGTTTGGTGTTAAGGCAGAGGAAGTATTAAAGAAGATGGAGGACAAAGCTAAATCTATGCAAACGGTCAAATATTTTTTACAAGTACAGCCACCTAGATTTAGTAGAAACTGGCCTACAAAGAATTGGTCTTTTCCTGTGTCAGACAGACCTCAAAGGGGCAAATCCAGATGCCCTAGAAGAAGATCCCAGGTGCAAGGTTCCTACAGGTCAAAGCAATGGGGTGCTTCTACCTCCAAAGTTATAGAAGACAAATCACAACCATACAGGAAACAGTCCCAATGACTTCCCCCTGCCTGCACCAAGCATTTATCTGCTGGCTGCACCCTTAGGGGGAAAATTAGCACTTTCTTCTCAAAACTGGCACATTATAACCCAGGACAAGCGGGTTTGAAATATTTTGTCACAAGGGTACAAGTTCCATTTCCATACCCTGCCAAAGGCAAACGGCTAGCCAGATCTGCCAAAAAATCAATGGGCAGAGGCACAAAAACAAGTCTCATCCCTCATGGACATGGGGGCCATTCAACAAAAACCAGAGCAAGACCAGGGACAAGAATTTTACTCAAGACTGTTCCTGCTACCCAGAAAGGACAAGACCTGGAGACCAATACTGGACCTATCTATTCTGAACACATTCCTGGATATACCAAAATTCAAGATGATGACTTTGCAGCAGCTTCTGCCCATGCTGGGCAAGAACGCTTGGCTGGTGACTCTAGACCTAAAAGAGGCATACCTGCATGTCCCAATCAGACAGTCATGCAGAAGATACCTCAGATTCAAGGCTGGCTCAGTGCATTACCAATTCTCTGCACTGCCCTTTGGCTTATCCACTGCGTCCAGGGTCTTTACAAAGTGCCTGGCACCAGTAATTGCATTCTGCAGACAGAGGAATAAAAATATATCCTTACTTGGACGACTGCCTAATTCAAGCAGAGAACAAGAACATTCTTCTACAACATCTGGCATTTGTGAAAAGACTTCTAACATGCCTAGTCAATGAAAAGAAATCAAAACTAGTACCCTCTCAAGAGATAATATTCCTGGGTGCAAGCTTAAATACAACTGCGCAGATGGCTTATCTCACACCAGACAAACAAAGGCAACTGACTATCTATTTCACAATGTTGGCAACAGGAGCCCAGTTATCTGAAAGAAAAATTCTGCAGGCTTTGGGCTTCATGGCATCCTGCATCCTACTAATTCCATGTGCAAGACTGCATATAAGGAAACTACAATGGTACCTAAAAAGTGTTTGGACTCAACATTGCCACAGCCTGGAAACAATGATTACTCCCATTCCCTTCCTGCAACAGGAGTTTTGATGGCGGGCCAAGGCTTGTCACCAAAACAAGGGACAGCCATTCACATTACCCCCAGCCAGGCAGACACTAACAATGGATGCATCAGATTATGCCTGGGGGGCCCACGTGGCAGGAAGATGCATTCAGGGCACATGGTCCTCAACCCAAATACATCTACATATCAATCAAAAAGAGATGCTAGCTGTTCAGAATGCCCTGACAGCCTTCATGGACCTACTCCATCCTGGACAACTACTGATAAAGACAGACAACACCATGGTTATATGGTATATAAACAAGTAGAGGGGCATACATTCTTACCCCCTTTGCAGACTAGCCATGACTTTGTGGGACACAGCATTAACTTACCAAGTAAGTCTGCAGGCACAATTCCTGCCAGGAAGGAAAAATACTCTGGCAGACGAACTAAGCAGAAACCTCATGGATCCCCACGAGTGGAAGCTGGATCCACAAGTCTTCAGCATGATAACAAGGAAATGGGGATGCCCAGACATAGATCTATTTGCCTCCCCTCACAACTACCAACTAAAAAGATTCTGCACAAGGACTTATCACAAACAAGCATGGAAAGTGGACGCCCTATCTTTCAGCTGGAAAAACCTATCAGTATATGCCTTTCCCCCACTGCCTCTCCTCCCCAGGGTACTCCTAAAGGCAGTGGAGGCTGGTGACTTCAAATCACAGGGGGGCTGCAGGAGACAGCTGAATGGGTGGGGTCAAAGGGAGGGGGTGTGTTCAACCAGAAAGGGGAGGAGCTATGCACAAAACCACAAAAAACTAACTTTAATTAAATACGCTGCCCTGGGTGGCAAAGCATCATTATGAAAGTCCAATCAAGACAAAAATAAGTGTAGAAGAATAAAAATATTTCAATGCATTGGCTGCATGACAGCTTACTTAATATCTAGAGGGAAACAAAAGGTTGTGAGGCATGAAAAAATAAATTACTTTTTAAATACATTACTGGAATGCCAGTCAAAATCAAGTATAAGAAAAACCAGAAGCACTCAACTCAAACCACTTCTCCTTGCACTGCAGTTCTAATTATAATATATTCAGCTTTATTAAAGTACCAAGTAACATGCTGAAAGTAGAAATCTATGTGATGCCCCACTTGTAAAATGTTTCTTATCCAAAAGACCTGCTGCCTGACAACTTGTTTCATGGGGAAAACATGATAAAAGTAAAAAATGAAAAGCAATCAAGAAACAAGCTCAAGATACATTGCTTAAAGGATTACTGTACAGGTTATGGACCACACATGATTGGCATTCTGTTTAGTTTACGGGTAAAGTCTGTAGAGATGACTGGAAGTCTCCAACAAGTGTAATGAGCTTTTAAAATAATGGAATCCTGTCCTTTAATACCCAAGGCTTATACATTATCTAGTCAAGTATTCTCTGCATGGCAACAACAGAAAGGCTTTCAATGTTGGCAATTCTTTAACATTATGCTTATTAAAGCTTACTTGCATCTTACGATCTCAGACAAGCTTACCTTATGGTCATTAAAGCATTGCTACTTAAAAACACAGAGCAACAGGCACTTTGAGTAATAAGCATAAATCTGAGTAATAAGCATAAATCAACAGTACAAAATATGACAGAAACCAGACCATTCTGCAAAATCAAGGACAGATGAAAAGCCACTGTAGTATTTATGCAGTGTGTCCTCCCCATCCAAGGTAGATACAACTACTCCTTGCCTTGCTTGGACACATCCAGAGTCACTACATGGGGAGTGGGGTAACAAGTATGTCACAATTTGAAATGTCTCTGGCTGACTGTGATGGCCCTGACACATTTGTCATACCTCTCAAACTCAAGAGCAAGAAATCTGGACAAAGCCATACACAGAAGTGGGACAAAGGCCCAACAATAAGGACAATTTTTAAATATTGCTCTAATAAACTTAGAAAGATAATAGAATAGGTCTTGCATTAGTATGGATTTTCTGAAGGGTATAAAATCTGAAACTCAAATGTCTGTCATTTTCTAACTTCAGTCTTTAGTGATTTGTCACTAATTTGCCAAAAAACACAATTTTATGAAAAATGGACCAAAAATGTGATGCAAAAATATAAAATAGACACACAATACAGCTGCTACCTGTCAACGAAGGGACACTTTAATATTAGTACTGCTACGTACACAAAAGCTTCACAAACCGTTGAAAAACAAGAAACGAGGTGATACAACTGGATTGTACGCAACTTGAACCACAAGCAGCTACAGATATCAAGTATTCTTTCCTTTTTAACACACTTTCTTTATTTGTGTTTTCGGAAACGGCTATGCGTTTCCTTCCTCAGAAAAAAGCAGAAAGCAGACAGACATCACAGTGACAGCGTTCAGCCCTTACTATTAAAGCTAAAAAGCATCATGTGATGCTAAATGAAAAAACATTTCAATTCAATTATTAATTAATTACTTAACTTAAAAGTTCCCGACTAATCACAAATGAATATTTTTGCTAAACAGAAATACTGCACAGCATTCCATATGTGATGCATCACTAATAATGCTATACTAAAGATTAACAACATTAAAAAATAATTAATAAATAAATAAAATTATACAATTGTACTGATCGTGAAGAAACATACTCACTTAAAAAACCATAAACAGCCTCACCCATTATTTAAAATTGAATTATTATAATGAATTTTTATTCTTAATAACTACATAATGAAATATGTGACTATTTAAATGCGTTAACTAAATAGCGCATTTAACCAATTTTTTAATCAATTTTTTAACTGACCATTTAATCGACCTATAAAAAATATAAAATTAATCAAAAAACATATCATAAATACATACTATGTTACCACCAAATATGTAAAACTAAACCATTAGACAATACAATGATATAAACTCACTTAAAACAAATCTACACCTTGACATATAATACAATGAGCAAGGCCAACTTATCTATTAATTGCAAGCCTTTTCAAAACACATGTAATAGAAACGTGGTCGTTGAGACCTGGGGAAAATGTAGCTCCGGTTTTAATTTGCCAATATAATTCTTGTATTTCCAAAACAATTTGCCAAGGTCCGATGTAAGGAGCGTCTTCTACTTTCTGCAACACCATAAAGACAAACTTATGATTTGGAAATTCCAAGATGTGGCAAGCAAGTGCATTATTAGTGTCCCCTTTTGCAACTGCATAATAGTGCTCATAAATGCGCTGTTTTAACTTGCGCTCCGTTTTTCCTATATAAAACGCATGGCACATTGTGCAAGTTGCTACATACACTATAGCTCTGGTGTTGCAGTTGAATTTACCTATAATTTTGTACTTAGTGTTATTAATTAGGGCACTAGTTCCTTCCTTAATAAATTTACATTGACCACAACCACCACACTTGCTCATCCCATTCATGGAACTTTTCATTTTATTTTTACCAGTTTCCAAAAGGGTTTTCAGATTCGCCCCTCGCCTAAAAGTTATGGCCGGTGGGCCACCACAAATTCTTTGAACTTGTTTATCACTTGAAAGGAGCATCCAATTTTTGTTTAAGATTTCTCTTATGAAGTAATGATCTGTAGAGAAAGTACATAGAAACCTGAGACTATTGTCCTTTTGACTACATTTACCCTTAGTTAGACCAGTGTCTCCCAATTCATTAGTTTGATTGAAAATATAATGGGATGACAAAATGGGGCTAAATTGTCCTATTCTACGTTTGTGCTCAACTTCTTCAAGAACTTCATCTATCAGTTTTCTTGGATAACCCCTGTTACTAAACATCTCAGTAAGTTTATTGCATTCTACATTAAAATCATGGACATCTGTAACCATTCTGGCCGCCCGCACCATCTGCCCTTTTACAATAGCTCTCTTTTGATGGTGCGGGTGGCAACTGGAATAATGCAGAAAGCCATTTGAATATGTTGGTTTTCTATAGATGCTGCTCTTAAATCTCATATTCAATTGATCTTTTTGCAACCAAATGTCCAGAAAACTGATTTCCGTATGACTAAAGTTGAATGTAAATTCTAGAAAGTTGGTTAAACTAGTGATGGACTCAATAAATTGAGGAATCAGGCCCACTTGCCCTTTCCACAAAATAAACATGTCGTCCTGGTACCTAGTGTACCAGGCGACATTTGTTTGGAACATGGTGTTTTGAAATAGCAGTGTGTTTTCCCATTGTGCTAAAACACAATTGGCGTATGCTCCCCCACAAGGCGAACCCATAGCTACCCCCGATGTTTGTTTATAGGTACAGCCTTCAAATTTAAAAATGTTGTTACAAAGAACAAGTTCCAAAAGTGTTTCGGTTAAGTAAATGATATTGTCAGTCATTTTCCTATCGAATAAGAAGTCCCTTACCCACTCCAAATCAATGTTATGTGGAATCACAGTATATAGATCTTTTATATCAACTGTAAGCAACACAAAGGATGGGTCGAATTGAATTTTATTGATAGCTGCTACCTTGAGCAGCTGACAAAATATAAAAGAATCTACATGCATTTCAAGTAATCTATAACTTTGATTATTACAGTTATTTCTTAATTGTAAACCCTCCATGTTTTCTTCCAAAATTGCTATTTTGCGGAGGGATTATTAGGGGGAAGAGCAACATTTTGAGCCAAAAATTGGGGACAGTTGAGAGGTTGGCTATGCCTAATTCTATAAAGCAATTTATTTGCATGTACCTCTCAACCTGTTAATGCAGTAAATCTGAACAAGGCCAAATATATTGGGGGCACATATAAACAGTACTAAAAATTGCTCTTGTATAAATTGAGACAGTTGATAGAACAGCTCTTACTTTAACATGCATTTTTCTGAAGGTTATGAAGTCTGAAACTTATTATTGAGTGACTTCTGGCAAATCATTTAGGAATTAAAACTACAAATTTTATGAACAACAAACCAAAATAAGAAGCAAAATCTATTCATTTTTGAAAACCTGGACAGTTGGGAGGTATAGTTCAGCTGGGCCTGTCTGAGTTTGCTGCCCTTCCCCCTCTGACAAAATAATGGTTGAATGGAGCCTCTGCAGCCATTCCAATGAACCATTATACTTGGCTATTTCACTCCATTTACCATAAACACTAATGTGCATACTGCTTTACTTCTATGATGAGTTGGACTTCATTTGAAAGTTTTATTTTGTATTTTACAGCACAAACACTAAGTCATCTGTTAAACAAAGCAATGCAGTCTCACAATGAAAACTTAGCATTAAAACTTCTCTGCCCTTGAAACTCACATTCATTGAAACAGCATTGAAACCCACATTCAAAGAAAATAAAAAGCTTCAGTCCAAGAGTTCGCCACAATAATCACCAGGCTTACACTGTCGTATAAGCCAAAGCCGGCTCTTCACTTGCAAAGATGACTATTAAAAATCACTTCAGAAGTGCACCAAAATGCACCATAAAACTTGACAGTACTCTTCTTATTAGGAACAATCCAAAAGTGCAAAATTACTTTCCGTAATGCTTTATTTGTAAGCGCTTTCACCTGTATGGCTTCATCAGACATTGCACGCTACTAAATTCCATTCCATTTAAATAACACATCTTCAACTACTATTGGTCTATTCTAAGACCAATAAATACATCACTTCCTTGTTATACGTGTATAAAAATATTAAAAATGTCACTTAATCATATCTTAAAAAACACATGAATAATGCATAGGTGAACGATAAACTGCATGAATAGATATCAAATATAAAAACATATACATGCTGTTTGATAAATACAACGCAATAACTGCCATTAAAACTTAAACTAACAAGTTGATAGCTATTATTCATGTTCAGATAAAATCTATTAATACATGGTTTAAACAGCAAGCTACATGTGTAAATAATGCAAAATAAAATATATACATACTATTCAATAAACACAAAACAATAACTACCATTAAAACTAAAACTGATATACATATCCTAGCCACTAACATTTCTAAAGGACCCTACCAATATACAAAAAGTGGGTATAGAATCTATTTGTATAAACAATGCTCCTTTTTATTTTTTATTTCCTAAGTGCTCCCAGTGTGACGCTTTCTATATAGGGAAAACGAACAGGAAGTTAAGAGAGAGGATAAGGGATCATCTATACAATATACGCACGGGCTATGTTCACAATGCCTTAGCCAAACATATCTCCACCCTGGGGACATCACATACTTTTAGTTTTATGGTGTTGCAAACAATAGAAGCCACTGTGAGAGGTGGAGATTTAACCAATTACACTGAAGAATGTGAACTTAGATGGATAGTACGCCTTAGAGCAGATGTAAGTCCTGGAATTAATGATAAGGTCCCCTTAAAACCTATATTAAAAAATAGGAAGTTGTCCATTAGGAAAAAATAGGGACAAATTTAAAATATTCATCTTATAAACTTAGAAAATTGCTAAAAAAAGGTTGTGCTACTATGTATTCTGAAGAACATGAAGTTTGAAATTCAAATGCCGGTCAATTTTACTGCGGACAGAACAAAACCAATTTTCAGCAGAGACGCAGGGATTAATACTGCAGACACGTCTTTGTAAAATGGCAGGGCACCAGAGCAAATCCACACAAATACAGGGAGGAGATGCAGACAGAAGCCACCCCAACCAAGAATCAAACCAGAAAACCTATAGTTGTGAGGCAACAATACTACCACTGCACCATCAATTATGCAAGGAATTAAACATTCAGAAACCTGAAGTCTGAAATTCAAATGCCTGTCAATTTTACTGCGGACAGAACAAAATCAATTTTCAGCAGAGATGCAGGGATTAATACTGCAGACACGTCTTTGTAAAATGGCAGTGTACCAGAGCAAATCCACACAAACACAGGGAGGAGATGCAGACTCCACACAGAAGCCACCCCAACCAAGAATCAAACCAGAAAACCTATAGCTGTGAGGCAACAATACTACCACTGCACCATCAAATATGCAAGGAATTAAACATTCAGAAACCCTTAAGTTTGAAATTCAAATGCCTGTCAATTTTATTTAACATTTTTTAATCAGGACAGTCTGACTTGGAACAAATAAACAATCTTCAGCAGAGGCCCAGGAAGAAATAATGCAGACATGTCTTTGTAACATGGGAGGACACAAAAGCAAACCCACACAAACACAGGGAGAAGATACAGACCCCACAAAGAAGGAACCCCAGCCAAGAATCAAACCTGAGAACCTGCAGCTGTGAGGCAACAATGCTACTACTACACCATCAAATATCAAGCATTGCAACATTTACAAACCACAGATATTATGAGGAACAGATCAGATCGAATATGAGGCAAAAATCTGCAATTTTTTTACAAATGGTGGTGGGTAGGGAACTCAAGTCTTTAACACCTGCATACAGGGTACAGGGTGCAAGCCTGAGGTATTCCCTACCACACCACCATGAGCACCTGGGGCATTTACACACACACACACGAGTAAAGCATAAGCACCATACACTTACAATCGAGTATAAACGTAAAAGCACCATACACACACACAATCCAGTATAAACATTGTAAAATAAAAGTAAAAAGCACCATACACTTACCTGAATATATCCAACTAACATACATCCTTCCTGCGCAGTACTCCAAAGACCCGCGAGATCCCAAGCAAAGCCCGAAGAGATCCCAAAGCTCCTTCCTGACGACGACACTGTCCTGACTGCTGCTCTTGCAGTCCGGACGCGACCCATAATCCGAGTGAGTCTGTGCAGTTTAAAAGTGCACAGACGTCTCCTTGTGTCCCCCTATGGGGACTGCCTTGAGCATGCGCATAGACCGACAGTAGTCGGGACTACTGCGCGAAGTCCGCGAAATTTCAAAAAATAATTTTTTTTTCTATTTTTTATTTTGAGGGGGCTGCAGTCCAGCAGCCCGATGCCACGAGCCGCCCCTGCCTAAAGGTCAGACAGGAGAAGCCAAACATGATACTTATTGCCCCAGACTGGCCCTGCCAGCACTGGTTTCCAATCCTAAAGAACTTGTCTGAATGCCCAGCTTGGACCTTACCTCAAATTCCTCATCTACTGTCCCAGCAAAACAATCAGATCCTGCACAGCCAACTCAGGACTTTAAACCTGGCAGCATGGCGGATAATGTAGTCATACAAAACACACCTCTCAGTAAAGCTGTGATGGATGTCATTTTGGAGGCCAGAAGACCTAGTACTAGAAAATCTTATTCTGGAAATTGGAAGAGATTTTGTGCTTGGAACCAGGCACAAGGAACTGATACAGCTGTGCCAAATATTCCTCAGATTTTTCAATACTTAACTGAGATGCTGGACAAAGACCTATCTTTTTCATCTATTAAAATTCAGGCATCTGTCATTTTGGCTCATTACAATACAGAGCCACCAGTTTTTTCTCATCCCTTATTAAAACAGTACCTCAGAGGAGCCAAAAACTTAAGGCCTCCAAGGAGATCACCAATGCCTGCATGGGACCTCAACTATGTCTTAAAAAAACTCACCCTGCCTCCTTTTGAGCCAGCTGCTACTGCTGATATAAAGTTTTTATCTTGGAAAACAGCTCTGCTCCTAGCAATAACTTCTGCAAGCCAAGTTTCAGAGCTACAGGCACTCATGGCTGCGGAACCTTTTATCATTTTTTATCCAGACAGGGACTCTGAGGACAAACCCAGCATTTATGCCTAAGGTGGTGTCAAGTGTGGCTCTTAACCAAACTATTCATCTGCCAACTTTTTATCCAAATCCACAGAACAAGGGGGAGAGAATTCTGCATTCTTTGGACGCACACAGACAGCTTATATTCTACTTGGACAAAACCAAAGCTTTCAGAAAGACAGAGCAATTACTAGTGACATATGCTGCAGGATCACAAGGAAAGGCTATCTCAAAGCAGACTATTTCAAAGTGGATAGGCCACTGCATTCGTTTCTGCTACTTACACCATGGCAAACCAGTGCCTAAGGGCATTAGGCCACATTCAACCAGAGCTGCCGCCACTTCAGCAGCTTTTCTCAGGGGAGTACCAACCAAGGACATTTTAGAGGCTGCTACTTGGAGTTCAGTTCACACCTTTACAAAGCACTATCATCTGCCACTCTACTCTAAATCCAGGGCAGGCTTTGCCACTGCAGTTCTGCAGGGCCTCATAGCCGCTCCTACTGCTGTTTAGCTCCAGCCTCCCATCCATAGCTTTGGGACTCTACCCAAATGTAATGACTGCAACAGTGAAACACGAAGAACATAGTACAGTTGTGTACACTTACCATAAATGTAGATGTTCGAGTGTATTCACTGTTGCAGTCCAGGTTATTCACCCGCCATCCCCCCCTTTCTTCTGATGGAACCCATCTTTCCTTCTCTGATTTATACAACCTATGTGGTGTATTTGCTGGTAGATGAAGGTAATGTTTATATTGGTGCATGTATTTATTGATATATATATATATATATATATATATATATATATATATGGTTCTACCTCACTTCAACGACAGCGGAACACATCGCAGGGAAATCGCGAGCCCCAACCCGGCGGATGAAGGTGGCAGGAAGAGGATGCGAAATGGGGTAGGCTGTTAATGAGGTAAGTAATGAGTGTGGCGTTTGTGTTAGGTTAAGTGAAGGGGCGGGTCAGGATTAGTCATTGTAGTGATTGTTAGAGGTTGGGGAGCGGGTAGGGTTAGGGTGTGCGAGGCCCGGGTCAGGTGGGGTTAGGGGTAGTGGGGGAGGTAGGGTTAGGAGATAAGTGGTGGTTAGAGTTAGGTGATTGTGTTTGGGTTAGGGCGGATAAGGAGTGTGGTTGGGGAGCGGTCAGGTATGTGCGGTAGTGATTTGTGTTGTGTGTGTGTGTGGGGTTGTAGGTTGTTTTGTAGGTTTTTTGTGTTTTGTTTGTGTGTGTGTGGTTTGTTGCCGGGGAAAGTTTTGTGGTTGTTTGCTTTTTGGTGTGTGAAGTGGTTATTAGGATGTATTGTTGTTCATGGTCGTTTTTACCCGTTATTTCGGGCATGTTTTACGTGTTTTGTATTTTCGGTTATGTGGTGTCGGTGGATTAGTTATTGTCGATTGTTTGTGGTGTTTTTTTTTATGAGGTAGAACCATATATATATATATATATATATATATATATATATATATATATATAAATTTTGGCTACCCTATTAGGGGGCACCTGACATCTGGGGCAAGAAAAACTAAAGAAAATGGCATCGGCTGCATCTTTTATACCCCTGACGACCTGACGTGAGGGAAGGGGCAACAGCAGCTGATGCAGGACCCAGGACTTTGGAATTCAGGCCAACTGAGGGCAACCTGCCAGCAGGATTACCCAAATGTAATGACTGTAACAGTGAATACACTCGAACATCTACATTTATGGTAAGTGTACACAACTGTACTTTCTGGCAGTGGTGGGTTCTATAGGTGGAGCCAGTGGCAAATCTGGCAGTATGATTGTAGCTATGGGACAGCTTACCTAGTTCAGATTTGTTGAGGTTTGAGAGCACAGGCGAAGCATATAAAAGAGTAGAGAGTAGGTGTGATCAGGCGATTGATGTACTGTCTTATATATTTTGTGGTACTGTTATTTTCGTATTTTGCATTTTTGTATTTTGGTATTGTATTGTACTTTTTTCTTAATAGAGCTTTTTCCCCCCAGGCCTTTGCTGAAAATGGGCAACCTGCCCAGGCAGAATTCCCTGGTAAACCAATGTAAAATAAAAAATAAAAAAAAAAAAATATTTAGTAACTTTTAATAAATGGGCAGCTTACTATATAAGAAGCTTAAGGAAAGAATAAGTCAACATCTATCAGAGATCAAGAGGCACATTTTAACAAATTCACTATATAAACATATAAATGAAACAGATCAAACTTATTCCTTAAAATTTCTTATTTTAAAAATTATTTTACAGCCCATAAGGAGAGGGAATATTACACTCCTAACTGAAGAAGAAGAACTTTGATGGATCCTCTGATTTAAGTCACATTTCCCTCCTGGAATAAATTACATAGTTACTATTTAGTCCCATCGAAAGCATCTTCATAACCAGATATATTGACTTCACAAATTTTATATATATATTTATATATATATATATATATATATTTCCATGTTTTTTAATGTTTATACTATAACTTTTTTATCACCATACCTTGCCACTGCAAACTCAATACATGTTATGCCTATATTTTTATGTAACGATTCTTTTAGAACTACATTCTTTAGTACATGGATACTAAGCGATCATGTGTTTTTTATATCATGTGACTTGTTACATCATGGGACTGATTTTACTTATTTAAAACACTCTAGTTTCCTAATTTAGTATTACATGCCTGAGGAAGCCTGCTAAGGTGAAAGTGTACTGTTACTGCACTGGCGTGGTTTGGAATTTTATATGTCTGTCTGCCTTCTTGGATTTTATTTTACGTATCATGATTTGACAGAACTCTATGTGAAGTGTTGCAAACTTTGGAACTCATTAAATGTACTTTTAAGCTGTTCATGCATGGTTCAGGACACTGGTTGTTTTTTTGATTTGAGTGGTTTCTACAGTGCCTGACCTTTCACCACACTGATACTGATTATTTACATTGTGCACCCCCCCCCCCCAACTGTGCCTATGGCTGGCTGCTATCATGTCAGGGTCTGCTGATACTCTTACATTAGGTGGTTGGAGTACCACACTTCCACTGTCAGGATTGCCTGTGATAATAAGCCACAAACAAAGGACAACAATTAATACTTACACTACTACAGTCCAATATATGCTAACAAACTATAACAGTGGTGCCACTGTTGCAGACAGTATAGCAATATGCATAAAAGTCCTGACACCCACATCACAAACTAATTATTTCTCTGAAGTACTCATCAGTACTGACATAAAAATGTTTGGCTTATAATGTGCAGATGATTGTAGGCTCCCTATGCTTGGTGGTTCTGGAAGAAGTTAAGGGAAAGGGAAATACACCATCATCAGAATGAACAGTAACATGGGGGGGGGGTTAAAACTCTTTGCCCTTTATATGTCCATTAATGATACTTTTAACAAGAACTAGGATGACATGTCTACCCCATGCCCATATGTAATAACCAGAATGTGTTAGGTTTATCAATCTAAAATGATTCCCCCCACAATAAAATAATTTTAAACAGAATTTAAACATTGTTGACAATATTTTACTATACAAGAAGTATTGAGATAGGTAAGCATACCTGGAAGCTCCTTATGGGACATACTTATCCTCCCTGAAACAGCAGCACCAATGTCAATGACATGCTGTTGTGAACTTTCCAGTGAGCTGTCTGGATCCCTGACAGTGGACAGGAACTCTTCATTCGGTGTCAATGGTATCTCTGTAGCAGGCTACCTCACTAGCCATCAGTTCATGGCTAACTGCAGCTATTGTTTTCCAGGGTGATGAAAGCATTTCAAGTGGCCCTGTGGCACACTGGATCGTATGTCCTGTTGTGGCCACCTACTGCATTCACATCAGCAACTGCCAGCTGTGAAATTTGCATTCGGCTAGACATAACCCCATGCCTCCTTTCAAGCAGAAAGGCACCATGATGCCAAAATGCGTCCACAATGACTTATTTCTGTGGTCACTGAAGGGGGGGTTCCGGGAATGGGGTGCCTGGGTGCCATAGTCCTAGGTGTATAAAACACAAAAGAAGGATAATACACACAAGTACCACATAAATAAAAGTGCTGCTTTGATGCACATATAAAAGTAGTATTTCATTTTTACCCAATGTGGAAACATAAAAGAGTCAAGATATTCAAATATAAAAAAAGGAATTGTGTGGTTGTAGCATATTACAATCACACACAAAGCAAGGCTGGATACACAGGGGGAATAACAATAACAACATTTTGTTTGTACCAAACAGAAATGCAACTTTGCCCCCCCCCCCAAAAAAAACATCATTGACACATTTGGCTAATAATCCACTGAAGTGATAAAACTGCTACCAAATAAACTGTCCCCGAAATATGTGCACAGATTTACCACAGAACATTAAATTTTAGGCAATTGTCAATCATATATACATATATATATATATATATATATATATATATATATATATATATATATGTATGTATGTGTGTGTATGTATATATATATATATATATATATATATATATATATATATATATATATATATATATATATATATATATATATATATATATATGTTAAATAAAATAAAAGATCAATACACAGGAGGTTCAGGTTCAAAGGTTTACTAGTGTACACCAGGAGGCAAAAAACGTACAAGTACAGATTTTTTTCTGACATGAAGCAGGAAGTACACAATTTTTATAGTTACTTACATTCAAGTTGTGCCCACCTTACTGACGTGGTTAGTCACAGGGCATTTACATCACTTTAGCTTACAGTATTCTATTCATAAAATAATGCTGATCCTGTATATTTAAAAAAGTTTTCCTCTGGTAACAATACAGCCTTGCTCACCACTTGGTCAGACATAATGTCTTTCTGTAAAGTTACTTCTTCAAGGTTCCAGGCTAGTTCAAATACAATAGCAGATTCAGTCTTCTAATACACTTCTTTGTTCCCCTGTAACACTTTCCCAACAGCTGTGTGTTATCTAGTAACACATACACAAGGCCAATCATCCAAGCAGGAAAGAGCAGAAGATTTTCATTATTTCACATATTTAATTTCCTGACCCAGCAGATAATCACTTGTGAAAAGCATGAACATTAGAACTTGCTGAGCTAGCAGCTGCCAGGGTCAGAGGCCAACTTGCAATAAGGCACACTGCAGTTTCAAAAACTTCTTGCAATTACATATGAATTCATTCTTTTTGCTATATCATTAATAGAATAAAATGCATTACATACTAGTTTGCTTTTAAACTAGAACTTCACATATATTCAAATACATATTTCTCTAACAATATATATATGTATATGTGTGTATATATATATATATATATATATATATATATATATATATATATGTATATATATATATATATATATATATATATGTATATATGTGTATATATATATATATATATATATATATATATATATATATATATATATGTATGTATATATATATATATATATATATATATATATGTATATGTATATATATGTATATGTATATGTATATATATATATATTTTCACATTATATTCTGTCGCACTTATAATACTGTATACATAATTAAAATAGTGCAGCTGATGTGAATTATATTTATGAGGGATAAGACACCCTTCCTGTCTTTTCAGATGTATGATTGAGGGTATGCTGTCTACTATGTTTGTATAAGTTTAATTCTTCTATCAGGACTTGGATGGCTTGAGGTTGTGGGTTCAAATACCATGAGTGACAACTGTACAATGTTGCATTTTTTTTAATAATATTTAAAAAAAAAGCACTAAAGGAATAATATTACATAAATTAAACTCTATACATGTGGCATAAATGCCCTGCTGTTAACTCTAATCTGTATAATTGAACCAAGTATATGTGCAACATGCAAGTTACAAATTACTCTGAGCAATCTATAATTATAGTTGTTAGATGTACTTAAATGTAACAGTTCACTTAAAATAGTTACATAACTGTGATAATGCATTGTATGTCACATATTACGGTACTAATTGTATGTCTTTTTGTGTTTTAAAATATTTCCTTGATATACATATATATATATATATATATATATATATATATATATATATATTTATTATTTTTTTTTTTTTTTATCATGAACCTCTCTCTTTTTCTGGTGGTTTTTTACCATGTCCTCTGGTAATGTGTGAGTAATTCTCATTATTGGAACTGCATACTCTATGTAACAGAATTTCTTCTCTTTCATTTCTTCCTTAAAATAAGTATTATGTGTTAACTTCCATGCTGTTTTTATCTTATACTCAAGTTTTTTACATGACCATAGGTCTTTTGAAAACAGAGTATCCCTTTTTCTATTTCCATCAACTGTAAGCGTTTTTTATGGCCGATTGTTTTACAACTATTTTTATATGATTTTTTAAACATAAAACCTGTATGTGTAACCTCTACAGGAACTGCATGTAATGGCGTTTTCCCTTTGTAAGGAATGTGGCTAAAAACCCAACAGTTTGACTTGTCACATGCCTTTACAAACAAATTTTGCATGTCCAAAATATATTGAAATTAAGTATCTGATCATGATGTCCCTGTTCTCATGATTTATTATATCTGAGTATCTCTTCCCATTTTTTCTTTGCAACTGTTTTAGATTGCCTTGTCTTGTTCATAGATTGCTATTATAGAAACAAATTTAAACTTTTGTAAGACTAACAGACTGTTACTGTTTGAGTGTTATTAACTTACTGATTTTTATGAACCAACATGATGTGTTGCTTTTGCTTGGATTTTTATTAGCTGAAAAATGCTATTTGTATTGACTGTGTACTTTGCTACCTGTATGTATTGCTGTGTATTATTACTCGGATGGCAGTTACTCCAGTTTGACTAATGATGTTTTTGCTGTACTAGTTTGTTTATAAGACTGTTTGCTGTTATAGTTTATGTAATACATTCTTTTGAAAATATAACATTACAGTCACTGTTTTTTTTTTTCAGACATAGATGTGGACTTACATACCCAACATTGAATTGCATTGTTTAGTTTTGCATATACCATTTGCACTACTGTAAATGTATTTACTGTATTTGTATTAACTTTACACTGTATCTGTATTAACTTTGTCTGTATGGCTGTAGGTTATTTGTGTGTTTATTCTGAATCTGTCCTGGCTTATTAAACCAGTAAAGTCCCCTTTGTTTAATTAACATTGAGTTTTGTATACTAAACATTGTCTTCCATTGCTTTAAAGATCCCTGTATTTTGCTGCCAACTGATAACCTGTATTTTGTTAATTTATTGATTTAATGCCTACTGCCTGCCATGATTTGGTATTTCATAAGGTACACTTTATTTTTTATGTATCCCCCTGTGTTTGTTCCTGTTACTGATTGTCCCTTAATGTATTTTTTTATCTTGATTTCTTTCACTATTTTCGTGTTTGAAGAAGCACTATTATAATGTGACCTATTTTCGTACAAGTAAAACATATCACCTGTTTTTCTGAACTTGGTTGTATATCTGTCTGTAACCCTGGTGGAGCAGAAGCTGCTCGTGTTCCCCGTTTGTTTTTATGAGACCATGTAGTACATCCCCTTCCTTTCACCACGTAGTGTACAAGCTGTTTTTGTACATTTTCTATGTGCATCTGCAATACTGCGTACTTTTTTTTTTTTTTAACTGTCTAGCACTTTGGCTTAATCTCAGTGTCTGTATCTGTCTGTTAGGCAGAAACTGATTTTAAAGCTGCATATGTATTTTGCAAAATGTCATTAGCTGTCTGACAGAACTGCTGTAACATAACATCTTGCCTGACTAAAACATTATTTTGTTTTTTCTGTTATGCTATTTAGACTGTCTGTAAAACAGTTACGCGAGTCTAGACACTCACCTGTTTTAACTGCTTGCTTTGCTTTTACATTTGCCAACGCATTTACTGTAGCCTTTTTTGTACATTTTTTATGTGCTTTGATTTTGACAATACTAAACTTTTCCTGTAAATCATTTTGGGAATGAAGGTTCATAACTCTCATACTGGAGCATGTTTTAGGGGTTTGCCAACACTGTTGATGATTCCCCTTTCCCCTTCTGACCCAAACTGGCATGTGCAAATGCAAAAAAAAATTTAATAAAGCATTATTTGAAATAGACCACACAGTGTATGTCAACTATTGTTTAAATGCCAACATATTGAAACAAAATTATTATTTTTTCTTGTCTTGCCACTGAGGCAGAGTCTGTAATAAACAAGACTATTGAGATATTTCAGCAGGAGAAATAACTGTCATTTATGCTGAACCCTGCCCAATGTAAACCTTGCTGGGCTTCTTCTAACTGTCTTGTCAGATGAACCTCTGTAGGTTGTGCCCTTAGTAAATGTTGTCGGGCTCTATCTGATTGTTACGTTAAACCAGAAATGTCATTATGTAAAGTCTGAATGCTATGTTGAGTCTGTTCCTCTAAATGCCATTATTGTCCCTTACTACTGTCTGCAGGGAAATTTTGAAAAGCTGTGAAAACCTTTTGTTTAAAAGTTTAATATTGATAGCACACTGTAGTATGTTAGAACTTTGTTGTTTTTGTGTATTTGCAATATTTACCATAAATAAAATGTTTATGTAGTCTATTACATTACTGACAATAATTGCATACACTTGTACTGTATGAGATTTAGGTGACTGCAGAAGGTACATTTAACTGTTGTATATGTGAAGAACTAACAATGCTAGAATGAAACAGATTGTTTATAAGAATAGTTTAGTATTAAGCTAACTGCCCTTGCCAGCCATTTTAAGCCTAGCCAATTATCCCCTGTGAGACTCAAACCCTGCACCTTGTGTTTGTAAGGCAAACACCTTAGCTATTGAGCCACCCTCCCAACATAGGATGCATCTTATGGTATGGCTTACATACTAGACTCCTGTGACAAGATAGACCGAAGTAAGGAAAGTTACTTGCACATGTACATTTTGTGTGTGTATTATAGGCATTTATACATTTGCAAACAACTGTTATCTAATGTCTGAACATCAAACATTTTAGAGTTACATTTTATGTCTGACACAGAAGGTTGAACCATGTAAATTTGTATATACAATATGTGGGCACTGTAAAGTTAACTGTCTGTACTTGCATCCATGTTATAACTGTGAAGAAAGTACCGTAATTTATGCAGAAGAAAAGCAGGTGATCAGGCTGAAGTCAATATGGAAAAGGACAGAGTTTCTCCACAGACGAATTGTAGGTGGTCCGACGCAGGACAGCTTCCACAGCGGTGCTCTGTGTCCACCAACAAAGTACTGGAACTGTTTCTCTGTTAAAGCACTGGAACTGTCAGTCTGTTGAACTAACTTAGTAAGTAGTAGGGATCCCTCTGTAATATTAACTGCTGGTAACATATATATGGTCACAGTCACTGGCCAAGGCTCGCCACTGAAGAAATGCATCTCTTTCTTTTCTGAAGAAATGTGAAGCAGAGGTCTTTATTTTGCCTCTGAAGAAATTTCACTGAAGAAAATGTCCAAAAGTAGAACAGTATCATCCTGTATAACTTGACTAGGCCAAGGCATTTGACACAAATAAACACTGAGGTATTCACTCAACACTGTCAGATGTGGCCATAAACACTTATATCACCAAGTGGGTAGACCACTGGATCACATATGTGGCATCTCAATATATTGAAATGTGAAGAGATGAAGATATATATATCTCTGGTCCAGTGATCAGATCCACACATCATAGCTGGCTGCTAGGCCCTTTCTCGTCCATTAAGTCACAGACATCAAGAATGAAATACACATACTGTGTCAAAACAGCTGTCTGGAGGACTACAGACTGTGGACATTAATTGATTCTAACCGTGAGATCAGTATAACACAGACAGTATCAGCACACACCAAAATTACAATAAATGAGATGAAACAAAAACGTGGGGATTTGTTATTTTATGAAAACTAATGCACAAACCGAGGATAATGTAGACATCACACCCTATAAGCAGACCAGTTTGTATGTGACCTGTGTCCTCATTTAGATGGTATGTGGAATGCCCACCAGCATGTGGCCATAGTTCTGAGTACTCCCTTGTAT
>NC_056732.1:1850925197-1850935424 GCF_019279795.1 Protopterus annectens | reverse complement strand
TTACATTTTTGTATAACTTCCTGTATAATCCCTTTATCAGTTACATCCTTTTGTACATTTCCTTGTATAACACATTCTACTATCTCTTCATCCTGTATAACTTCCTGTATAACCCCTTTATCAGTTACATCCTTTTGTACATTTCCTTGTATAACATTCTACTATCTCTTCATCCTGTATAACTTCCTGTATAACCCCTTTATCAGTTACATCCTTTTGTACATTTCCTTGTATAACACATTCTACTATCTCTTCATCCTGTATAACTTCCTGTATAATCCCTTTATCAGTTACATCCTTTTGTACATTTCCTTGTATAACACATTCTACTATCTCTTCATCCTGTATAACTTCCTGTATAACCCCTTTATCAGTTACATCCTTTTGTACATTTCCTTGTATAACATTCTACTATCTCTTCATCCTGTATAACTTCCTGTATAACCCCTTTATCAGTTACATCCTTTTGTACATTTCCTTGTATAACACATTCTACTATCTCTTCATCCTGTATAACTTCATGTAAAACCTCCTGTTTATCAGTTACATCCTTTTGTACATTTCCTTGTATAACACATTCTACTATCTCTTCATCCTGTATAACTTCCTGTATAATCCCTTTATCAGTTACATCCTTTTGTACATTTCCTTGTATAACATTCTACTATCTCTTCATCCTGTATAACTTCCTGTATAACCCCTTTATCAGTTACATCCTTTCATACATTTCCTTGTATAACACATTCTGTCTCCTTATCCTGTATTTTTTCATTTTATTGCACATTCATTTCACATTCTAGCCATGAATGACCAGTATTACCACATTTTTTGCACTTTGTCACATTTGTTTGCATTATGCCCTGTTTTATCACATTCATTGATTAAATGATCATTTTTTCATTAACCCTTACAGAGCTCTGGTGTGGATAATTTTGTTTGGTGTTCTTTGTTATAGAGTGGCCCTGTTCATATTGTCCTATAGTGTTTCCTGTAGTTAAAAAAAAAAACAAAGGGCTAGATTATTTTCTATAACTCAGTATTGACATTACCTCCCCCGGTCATTAGAACTTGGAGTATTAACACTATGAAGTACTGCTATAGTTTTTATATGACTACAAATTAATTACCCTCCATGCCATTTCTAGTGTACATAATGTTATATGCTAGGGAATTTTTGAATTTCTTATTTCTAATTTCCACTAGAGCACATAAGTGCCCTTTTTAAAAATCATAGTAGTGATGGGTGGCACAGTGGTGCAGTGGTTAACATTGTCACCTCATAGCAAGAGGTTCTCTGGTTCGATTCTCGGCTAGGGTGCCCTCTGTGTGGAGTTTGCATGTTCTCCCTGTGTTCGCGTGGGTTTCCCTCGGGTACTCCAGTTTCCTCCCACATTCCAAAGACATGCATCTGGAGCATTTCTCCCCGGGCCTCCGCTGAAAACAGGCTCTGTGGAACTTAGTCGGACATTCCCGGTCAACAAATGTTAAATAAAAAATAAATAAAATTATAAAGAGTAAATAGGTGTCCAATTCCAACTTCCCACTCCACTTTAGATCTATAAATACTGGTATATATTTTAAGATAAAATCTCATTAAGTTAATTTTTAGTATAAGATAGTATAGACTAGGGTTACCCTTATGACCCATGGTCATTTGGAGGTCAATATACTGGTGCTTCTCATACAAACCATTGGGTGCCTTTTGTCACCTATCACACATGCAGGCCCCATCCTCCAGTCCTCACCTAGCAATCACAAGTAGCCCATTGGCCTACTCTAATACAAACTACTCTCCCAAAAGGTGTTTGATTTTGTCCTATTGTAGCCCAGAGTTTCATGTTCCTGACCAATCCTACTGTAGCACATTTATTGTCATTATTGTCACTGTATTGATATCAACCTTGTAACTCAAAAGTCTGGAGTATGTTTTGCATAATCAACAGTGGTCATCTGTCCAAGTGTTATCTAATAAAGACTTAAACTTATTCAACCATGAAACTGCTCAGTTTTTCCTTCCAAAAGTGACATACTGCTTGGTAGCCGTAGTTTTCTTTGAATCTTGTTCCCTGGTTTTTAAATGGAGAATATAAGCACTTTTTTATAGCCACCTTTTTTTCTAGTTGTTCTTTTATTAACCCCTCTCTCTCACAGATACTTGGCATCCACTATTTTACTTTTTTAGCATTAACATTCAAACATGCCTAGCTAATGGATTCTGGCACAGACCAAACTTTTGTAAATGAGAGCCTCAGTCCTTTAAATGGATGACCACCTCATCTAGATTTGCAGTGCCATGTCATAAATGGGGCTTTGGTATTTTTTCCATCAGTATCTGAAAGATGGTTGGGGGTCTATATCAGCTATATAGTAGGACTGGGTACTGAAATAAACCCTCAGATATTGATGATGATAACGCCTTTTCATGCAGGCAAATGGAATCTAGGGGAATCAAACTCATAACTGTTGTTTTTATTAGAGGGTGAAAGCAGTATTTGCCCATACCCCTTTTTAAAAAAGTCTTATGTTAAGCATCTTGTTTTTCCTAGGGTCATTATCAGGTCATCATTTCTGCATATGGAATAGCTATGGAAATTTAAAATGCTTTCTAGTTTTCCAGTTTTCTAAATTCATTAAAGAATCTGATACTACCATCAGGTTAAGGAGCTAGCACTAGTGGGCTTTTCCATTCAGTCTATAACTCTTCCAATACTCCACATTTGGGCATCTTTTGAAGTTCTTTTAGTATCTGTTTGTGTGACATTGTTACTCTCTAAGGTTTCAGACTAAACTTCAGTCCAGATGTTGTCTCTATGTTATGTCCTATCAGTTTAGTTCAACCAAACATTTCTGAGAACATTCCTTTATTTCTTAACAGAACTCTTATTTCCTGCTTTTATACTTTTGATAAAGATTGCTGTATCTTTGGTAAAAATTCTTTTTATTCCTTTATGAATTTCACCTTGCAAGCTAACCACATAATGTGTTCCTTTTTCCACTGCTTTAGAAATTAATGTGATAGACATTTCCAGGTGTGTTCAGCAATATCAAACTCATGCTGGAGTTAACTGCCATATAAGAGTTCAATCAGTAAATTTACTTGAACCTTGTGATGATTCTCTCCTATTGTAAGCAGCAAGTAAGATAGGAAGTGGTCCCAGGTCTCACCATCTGTATCAGTTACTTTTCTCTACATGAATTTCAGATTTTTATTGAACCTCTGTGTTAAACTATCAGTTTGCAGCTGGTACACTAACATTTTAAGTGATTTACCTTAACACACCAGCACATCTGGAGCAGTACTCAATATTAAGGGGGTTCCTTGATCAGTACACATCCCTTTAGGCATGCCCATTCTTTTACTGTATAAAACTGAACCCATTCAGGCAAAAATATTTTGTCCTATGATCAGGTTTTGCATTGGTTGTCTGAGTCATCACCCCTCTCTCTATAGTGTCTCCAAAATATTTGGCATCCACTATGCTTAATATTCAAACACACAAAAAGGCTTATAGTGCAGTCATATTATTGGTCAGGAGGTTCATTAGTTAGTTTTCTGGGTTTTTTTGTGCTGCTATAAATTTGGTGCATTTGAACAGATGAAACACAAACTGAAAACATGCCTCTGTACAAGTGAAGGTTCAAAGTTAAATATACAAAAAGCACTTGCAAGGTGTTGCAATAAATTCCAAAAGCTGCCAGGTGGTGAAATCCAAAGAAAACTTCCTTTCATTGACACAAATGGGGACTGCGGTGGTGGTGCTGCGGTAGCGTTGTTGCCTCACAGTTAGACGTTGCTCGTTCGATTCTCAGTTAGAGCGTCTTTTGTGTAGCGACATGCGTGAATGGGCATTCCTTCGTTGAAGGTTGTGCATTAGGCCTGGCAAGCCAGCATGTAAAAATCTACTGCCAATCATTAGCGGACCGGAGTTCCACTGTGGCGACCCTAACCGGGAAAAGCCGAAAGACACAAACAAACATTGACACAAATACAGGTTTAAGTGCTTTCGGCCAAAAAAATGGCCTTCATCAGAAACACCCATAATCCCACTGGCAAACACTTAAATACCCTTCAGTGACAAAAAAATTACTATTCAATTAACCAATTGATGCGTTTTATACAAATAACATAAATAACAAACTAAAAACACTACTGTAAGACACTTATAAAAACTGCTATTCTACTTGCATTCATTATATTTTGCTTTTCCACGTAAAACAACTTTATAATTCACTCGACTATTGAGACCAGGTTTGTTATATGCATTGAGCAGAATCTGCCATTTGAGCACTTTATATTCAAGCTCTCCTTCTTTGTCCCCATTGAAATCAGGAAAAACATAGTCTAGTACCAAAAACTTTGAACACTTGGGACATTCTAATGTATGTTTAAACAATGCATTATTGTTGTTCTTCTTTCGGCTTTTAGGGGTTGCCACAGCAGAACTCCAGTTCGCTAATGATTGGCAGTAGATTTTTACAGTGCCGAGGTGCCAGCTCGATGCCCAACCTTCAACGAAGGCATGCCCTACGCATGTCTTTCAAACGATACTCGACCGCGGGAATGACATGCAGACTCCACACAGAAGGTGCTCCAGCTGAGAATCGAACGGGAGAACCTCTTGCTGTGAGGCAACAATGCTACAGCTGCACCACCATGGCTAAACAATGCATTATTGTAATCTTTCTTTTTTATTCCATGATAATGTTCATAAATTCTCCTTCTCAGTGATCTGCTGGTTTTTCCAATGTAGAAGGAATTACATGCTAGGCACTTTGCCATGTATACCACAAATTCTGAACTGCACGTAAACCTATCTGGCACTGTAATGTTTTTTTCATAGGTACTTACTTCTACATAAGGTCCCTCTGCTCTAAATCTGCTAGACTCTTTGCAGTCTAAACACTTATACATACCCTTAACTCTATTATTACTGGGTGCATGTTTATTTTCTAGAATCTCTTTAAAATTCCTAGCCCTTTTGTTAATGTATATGGGTTCGTTTCCCACTGCAGCCTTAACTTCTTTATTTGCTACTAAAATCCTCCAATTATTATTAATAATTCCTTTGATAGCTTCACTGTCCACTGTGAAGATTAAGGGCATGGCCGCTTGCCAATTCTTGTCCTGCTTTACCATTTCTTCTCCTTCCCTAGTCTCTTTTCTTGCACTTTCCAATCCTAATAAGTTGCTAACTATCTTATTGGGATATCCCTTGTGTTTGAACCTCTCATGTAATTCTCCCACAAATCTGTCTATTTTGCTAGCATCACTTGTAAGTCTCTCTGCCTTAATCAGCTGCCCCCTTCACTATATTATGTTTGACGTACGTAGGGTGCATGCTGGTGTAATGAAGCAAGCTATTGCTAGCCACATTCTTGTAACTTATTATAACTGTACTTAATGTTTCTTGTCCTTGTTCCTTAATGATGTTTAAATCTAAATAACTAATCCTAAAAAAATGATATTCCAATGAACATTTAAAAAAGCTTGTGCTGTTATTCATTTCTTAAACAAAATCCTTTAAATTGCCTACTTTGCCCCTCCACACAAAAAACAAATCCTCAATAAATTTGTAATAACATAAAAGATTGGTGTACCGTGCTATGTGAGGCAAGAGAATGGACTGTTTCTGTATCTCCACTCTGGTGTTGGTCTTATATGTGTGTGTTTTTTTATTTCTTTTATTTTTAAAACATAACTTTTACCCACTTACCCTCTCCATTGCACTCATACTTGTGGGGGATACGGACAGGGTGTTTTGAATAGTTAAGATGTCTTTCTACACTATTACTAAGATGACTCAGTGAAGAAACCAGTTGGGTTGTAAGATACTCATCTGTCTTAGCAGGGGACTTCTCCTACCTCTGACTTTACAGGGTTCTTGAATAGTTAGACATTTCACAACCTGACTGATTTCTGCACAATGATGTCAGATGTCACAATGAAGATACCAGTTGGGTTGTGAGGCATCTATCTATTTTTGCAAGATGACCCTCCTCCCAGCTGTCAATTTATGGGGTTATTGTACTTCTGTCAACAAAAAGCAGGCTGCCTCTTGCATATCTTTCTTTGTTCTCTGGAGTTTTGGAGTTTCAGAGGTGTAGAAGCAGCCAAATCATTTTACAAGAACAGTGCAAGTCATTATAATTATTGGTGAAATGGCAGAAACAATTTCATTTTGAATTCAGCTGTTGTATATGTGAGTCTATACTTTCCAACATACCTTTATGGTTCATCTTCTGTGAACTGGTAAAAAGAAAATAAAAAAATATACAATTCTATTCTATTAATTAAGACAATTACATTTCCTTCCATTAAGTAATGGTTGATCCATGTAATTGTTCAGGGTTCTTATTTGCAGCAGAATTATTTCAAACTAGTGAGCAGTATAGGTAATAGGGTGATTAAATAACCAAAAAATGGCTGAATCATACTGAATGCACAAGACAGTCAACGTTGCAAACAGATGTATGTGAAAAGCTTTAGAAGAAAAACATGTTACGCTATTTGTGTTTCCTTTCTGTTGTCACTTATTGCCCCTTGGAAACAACCACAACATGTAAGCACACCTTTTATGAAATCATTAATGTGACAAGCAGAAAATAGTTAACAGATACCTGAGGATTTATTAATATCCCCAGCACAGGCCTTACAGCCCACAGTTAAAAGACCCTTACTGTGGTCATACTGGTGTATTTTGTGATTCAGTAACACATTAGCTACATTTAGGAGTGACCTCATTATAGGTTAATTTGCGTATTACTGAATCACTGTTAACTACCACGAAGTAGTACTTCCTTGGTAGTCACTTGCTGTGGCAACCATATCCTGAAGGCAGGGGCACTCCCCATGCATACTCCTACATGCAATAAACACACACATCACAGGCCCCATACTGGTCCCTGAATTGTCTGCACCTCCAGATGTGTCCATTTCCTGCCCTATCCTCGCACCTTAGTCCCTGGTGTCTCATATTCTCACCAATCCCCTTGCTGTTCAAGTGCCATCAAGGCATGGAGAGTAAGGTTAACATAAAGCCCAGGCACTGTAGAAGAGTATCCTGTGCACTTAAACTAGGTTTCTGTAACAGTACATACATGGTTGTCCTCCAAATAAAGAAAGGCCACAACCTTCATCAGTTTGTTGTTTAGACATCCAGCAAACACTTTCACCAGTATGTGGTAGCCTTGCAATAAAAAGTGCAAACTTTCCTTGGCAAAGCAAGAATGGTTATCAAGCATCTCATCCCATGCAGGAGCATATCTGAATTGTTAAACCCAACCATCTTTCCATTATACCTCAGTACCATGTTTGGTGATGGAAGGAACACATGCAGTACTAGGGACTTTCCTGCATTCATGACATGCATGGAAAACTCTGTCGTGTCTCCCTCCATATCCTTCATGGTTCTGCATGCCAGTCTTTCACCCCAGTATGGGCCACCATCATGCTGTATTCATGTTTGTCTGGTTTAAGGGTCCTAAGGGCCCTTGTACCATCATCATTCATGGATCCTGAGAGACAGCTCACTGTTACCCTGTTACTGAATAGCCTCATGAGTGTAGAATCCATATGCCTAACTATGAAGTCATCAGTCAGTATTCCATTTGTATTTGTGTTTGAAGATTGCTCTGGTGTTACTTGTCTAGGATGTGTTCTTTACTGGTGACCACCATCTGTGTTGCTGCTAACTGGTATTGCAGTGCTTAGTTTACAGTGGGACTTCAGGTTAACTGTTAATTCACTTTGATGCATTTTCTATTTATTTCTACATTAATTGTCAGATACTGTGATCATTACACTTTGAAGACCACAATGTACTTTGCATTTATATGATGTTTCCTGATGTATCAAGGGTACAGCATGTCAACTAGGGATCACAAAGAAATGTTAATTTGCATTGAAACTGAACTTTTAATAATATGTTTCTTATTTTGAGATTTATAAACTTCGCTCTGGCAATGTGTATAACATAAACTGTTTTACTTTCACAGGCTTGCCTCACTTGACCCTGGACCCTAAAACAGCACATCCCAATCTCATTCTGTCTGATGATCTGACCAGTGTGATAAACCGTAATGTTAAAGAACTGAGCCCTGACAACCCTGAAAGATACAATTTACGTCCCTGTGTGCTGGCATCACAGGACTTTACATCAGGAATACATTACTGGGAAGTGAAAGTGGGGTGCAAAACTTACTGGGAGTTAGGTGTTACCAGAAATTCTAGCATCAGGAAGGGCCAATTTGACTTGAACCCAAATTGTGGTTACTGGGCTATAGTCTTGAGGTCTGGAAATGAATACTGGGCTCAGGATTCAACACCCAAGAACCTCAACCTTTCTGCGCAGCCTAAGAAGGTTGGAGTGTACCTGGATTATGAGGGGGGTCAGGTGTCATTTTATAATGCTGATGACATGTCCCACCTCTACACCTTCACTAACACCTTCACTGAGACACTGTACGCTTTCTTCAGCCCTTGCAATAACTGTGGTGGAAATCTAGAACCGCTAAAGGTGCTTCATTTATAGCTGTAATTCAGGCTGCTTCACATCTAGGCCTACTGACATAGAACTTGTTCATGTAGCCATCTGAAAAAATAATATATTATCTAACTCTGTACTCTAGGTGAAAGGGTGTTAGTGAAGAACACTGAACCTAAGCAGTGATTTTTCTCTACCTGTTAAAAATACAGAAGTGAGTCAGTGGCATAATTCCAGTCTGGCAGTTGTCTGTTCAGTGTCTGTTGTGATCAGGTAGACCATTTACTAAGTAACAGTAAAATACAAGTAAACGTGACAGCAGGCAGTTTATTCAATGTTTAAATGCTTTCATCTCTATTGATATTAAATAGTCATATTAATAAAGTGAATTAATAGCAACAAACTCTTTTTTCCCTTTTAAAATGTAACTTTGCAGTGTGTCCAGAGAGCAGTTTCTTAGGTCCAGTATTTTCCACAATCACCACTGCTTAGATACCCTAGTAACCAGTAGATATAATAACAGGGAAATTGGGTATATTAAGGAAACGGAAGCAAGGTATATAGCTAGAAAATGAATTAAGTGGTTTGACAAAAGGCATATTGGGGTTGTGATTATAAAGTTATAAACTTCAAATTCTGTGTGATGGGGTGGGGTTTAAGATAACTGCTAGGATATTTATTTGTGACATGCACAGAGAACTCCAATGGAGCCCTTTTGAGTCTGTACTGTCAAATGGGCATGGCCTGAGCCTTTTGAAAATGAAATTATTGCCTCATGGTACAAACAAATATTCATATCTTTACAAACCTAAGTGCTATTAGAAAACTGTAAATGACAAACTTTTCAGTACAATGTAATATTTATGGTGGTTTCATTAATTCGATTCTTGGTCTTAAACTGTATTTTGTAAGCCACAATAAATGCAGTAAATATCAAAGTTTGTAATGTTGTACCATCATCTTGAGATATTTCAGTAACTATTTAAGCAGCAGACATATTACTAGCAGCTTTTGCTTCATACATCTATGAGCTTACATATGAGGCTGCGCAAGTCTATCTTTGTCACTTGATTGTTGAGATATTTAGAGAAATATGAAAATTCCTGTAATAAAAATAAACAGTATACTGTACAAGTAGTATTCAGTATTTCTTTATCTGCACTAGACAGAGGTCAAATATCAATACAGTAATGTTTGCCATCATGTAAGTTTTAAAATAAAAACTTCTAATAACTTGTAGGTAGCATGATTTTGGAATTATTAATACAAATATGAGTGAGCAATATTTGATGCCTAGATGCTTGGATGTAACTGCAGAACACTTGGAGGTAGGCTATAATGCATGTAAGGAGTTAACAGCTACAGTTTTGTTTACTACTGTTAACCTTATGTTTATCTGGACCAAGCACCAGGCTTTATAAAGTTATGCACAGACTATGTTCTTCAGATAAATATGTATAAAAGATTTAAAAATAGTCACAGCAGCACTCACTAGTAAACTATACAATTAACAACATGCACCTTCACAAAGACACCATTCACTAACAGAGTCCGTCAAGGCTTGGTGCTGGGATGTCTCCTTTTTGGCATCTACTCCTCTGAAATTAAGGCCAACATCAGGGGCCTCTGGCTGACCATGTTTGTAGAAAATTAAAAACTAGGTGAGGGCATGGAATCCCCAATGACACAAACACTCTCCAAGAAATTAATACCTGTTGACAGAGCTACAGTGTAAAACTCAACA
>NC_056732.1:1850820197-1850920197 GCF_019279795.1 Protopterus annectens | reverse complement strand
ACCAAACATCTGTTTCTGTAAGGCCCTTTTGTAGAATATCCACATCATTTGGGGATTCATTAATGGCTCCCAGTTTGCAGTCATCTGCGAACTTTGTTAGCCAGAGTCTCTTAGTGTTGGCCTGTACTTCAGAGAAGTAGATGCCAAACAAGAGCAGTCCCAGGACTGAACCCCGAGGTACTCCACTTGTCACTTGCCTGGTGCTGGATTTGGAGTCAGCTACTTTTGCAGTCTGGGTTCTGTCAGTAAGCTAGTTGGCAACCCATTGAGTGATGTAGGGATTTATGCCCAGCTTAGTAAGTTTATCTATGATTCCAGAGTGGGTGATGGTGTCAAAGGCCTTGGCGAGGTCTAGACAGGCTGTGTGAACCGCCTTATCCTTGTCCACAGCTCTGGAGACTGATTCGAAGAAGTCAATCAGGTTCAGGAGACAAGATTGGCCCTTCACAAACCCAAACTGGGTGGGGTCCAGTGTTTGAAAGTTGCCAATGTCTTTGTTTATAAGTTCCATTATAATGCGTTCAATGCCCTTGCAGATCAGGCTCATCAGACTGATGGGGTGATAGTTCCTGGGATCCAAAGTGGATCCCCCCTTGTGGAGTGGGATAACTGTAGCTGTGCACCATTCAGTGTGCACAAAACCTGAGGTGAGGCTATGATTAAACATGACACTTAGGTGAGGTGCCATTTCATTTTGTAGTTCATGTAGTACACAACCTGGGATGTCATCTGGTCCCATGGATGCTTTATTCTTAGCTTTGGAGAGTGCGGTCTCTACCTGTGTGGCCGTGATTACCGGAATTTGGCAATCATTTGGTATTGAGATGGACCCTTTAGTGGGTGAGAGGGGGGTAAAGGTGGCACTAAATCAATCTGCCAGAATATTGGCAATATCCTTGGGATCAGTATATTTAATATCATTCTGTTGTAGCTCAGAGCAGATCTGAGCATTGCCATTTAGATTCTTGACATAGTTATAGAATGCCTTGTGGTTGTCTTTGGAATCTTTGGCAATTTTATTTTCATAACTAGCTTTGGAGGATTTTATGAGGGATCTCAGCTTCTTACTGAGGCTGGTAAGGGAGTATTTTGCATCCTGGGATTTTCCTCTTTTCTGCAACAGTTTCTTCCTTCTGTTGTATAGTTTGTTTATGGCGGGGGACCACCAGATTGCCTTCCTTTTTTTGGAGGAGAGCCCCTTAGTTCTATTTCGGATGGCATGATTCATGTACAAGTGGATGTGCTCGTACAGTGCCTTAGTGTAGGATTCAGCAGTTGAACTTTCAGATCCCGTCTGCATGGGTGTCATGAAGTTTGTCACTTCTGACTTGAGTAGCATGAAGTTGGCTTTGGAGAAGTGTTTTACGGAGGTTTCCTTACTGCGGGGTGGGGGTGGGATGTGAAGAGTGATTAGCATATGGTCAGACCTGACCAATGAGGAGCTGACAACTGGTGTGGAGCATCTACCTCCCATGTTGGTAATGACCAGGTCTAAGATATTGGAGGCCCTGGTGGGACAATGGATTAGTTGATCCAGGTCGTTGCTACTGTTAGTTCTATTGTCAATCCCCTGCAACTTCCAGCAGCTGTTCAACCTAGTGAAAGAAATTAAAAATCAGATCTTTATGATTTTTATAAAATGCAGCATCTCAGATGTTTGATTATCTCCTGGTTTTCTTTTTTGCATGTTATAACACAAAGACTATACATATTCTCTGTCTATATGTCAGGCTTCACAAATCCCTGCATTTTATTACACATAAACTTATGTTGGCTCTCATTTCTTGTTTATAGTGTATATTTTATGTAACTGCGCTCAAGGTGTTTTTTTTCATTTTTGCTATTATATGTTAATGTCTAACACTTGTAATATGACATTATGCCCTGATATATTACTGTTATTTTATGTATAGAGGTTTCCCCATATATATTATTATTTTATGTGCATTTTATTCCCTGATAAAGTGATGATGATTTATGTGTTGAGCTTTTCTCCCCAGGCCTCCTCTGTAAAGAAGTCAGACTATCCTTGTAAACAAAAGTAAATACATGCATATATACATCCATATATACATAAATAAATTATCTACACAGTGGAGTTGGAGTTTGCTAAGTCAGATGATGATTTTATACAAATGATACCAGACTGCAAGAAGACAATACAAACGTTGCTGTCATTGTGTACCGTTCGTCACAAATCTCTGGTGGTGACTCTGGGATTGCTGAGCTTGTGAATATAAATATTTTATCAGCAGTGTGTTGAGTAATGTAGTCCATGCTGAACATGACTCCAATGATGAGACTTGGCTCAGGAGTTTGGAGACAAATTCAGGAGGAGAAGGTCTGAAGGAAGCTCAACAAATGGGGAAGTGTGACTGATGAGGTACTCTCTGAACAGCATATTTCTGAAAAAGATGAAGGGGTCTAAATATGGCAAAGTGACACAGGCTTGGATTTCTGTCTGTTCCAAGCAAATAAATATGAATGCTGAGTAGCTAACAAAACTCTCTCTCCACCATCTGTCCCTCAAGATATACCTGAAATTAGCTCGCCTCCAGCTATCAAACAAGACCAAGTCCTAAAAGTGCTATCAAAAGATAAAAGTACTGCATTGACAGGTCCTGATAATACCCCTGGATGCATCTTAAACAGCACAAAGCATGATTTAACCACAACCGTAACAACACAGTTCAATCTCAGCCCCCCCCCCTTACAGGTTTTGTACCAAGTGAAAGGAGAACAGCTGCAGTCATTCCCCTGTATCAGAGTGGACCTTCCACAGCACAGACTCAGGCAGTTAGAGGCTCGTAAGTCTGATCAGCCTTAGATGGAAAGCCATGGAAAGGCTTATAATGATATTAATCAATCAAGACATAGGGAGCCTCAAAACACTGGACCTGTCTCAGTTTAGATTCATCAAGGGTAGGTTGTACTTACTTAAACTAGTGGATTTTTTTTAAAAGGTCATCAAAAACAATAGACAAAGGCAAAATGGTACACATCACATACCTTGACCTGGCCAAAGCTTTTGACACAATTATCCACTCAGGTATAGTAGAAAAGCTAAATAAACTGTGACTAAACCCTTATATCACTCGATGGATTGCCAACTGGCTCACAGAGAGGACACAGATAATCAACATAGGGAAAGTTACCTCCACAAAGAGACCAGTCACCAGTGGAGTTCTTCAGGGATCTGTGCTAGGACCTCTCCTGTTTGGCATCTACTTTTCTGAAGTAAAAGACAACCTCAAAGGACTCTGACTGACTAAGTTTATAGATGGCTACAAGCTAGGAACAGTCATTTAATCCCCAAATGACTTTGGCATCCTACAGGAAGGTTTGTCTTAAATAAATAACTGGTGCCAAAATCATAGACTGAAACTAAATGCCAACATAAATAAATAAATAAATAAAATGTATTTATTCATTTTATTTTACATTTGTTTACCAGGATGGTCTGACTGGGACAGTGCCCATTTTCAGGGGAGGCCCGGGGAGAAAAATCTCCAGCTTAAGCTTACATACAAAGTCATCACATGAAGTAATACAAATTATAGACAATAAAAATGAGTGTTAACACATTTACAGGATAAAAATTTAAAAACAAAAATATATACATGGGGCCAGATTCAGGAAGGCTTACACGGAGTTCAAGAGTAGTGTAAGCCTCCGTGTAAGCCTCCCGATTCAGGTACAGCCCAAACCTCCGTGTAAGAGACAGCTAACACGTCTCTTACACGGACTGGGCGTGGAAATGCTCAATACCTCATTTGCAGCTCCAAGATATGCAAATGAGGTATTTGAGCGATCCACAACAGAAACCAGTCCGTAACGGACGTGTTAACTGCAGAAATGTACTCAGCTGACAACTGAGTACATTTCTGCAAAATCAAAAACGGAGCTATGTCAGCTCCAAATAAAGGGTGCATATGTGTCATTAAGCATGCCAATGGCCAAATATGTGGCCATTGGCATGAAAACGTGTTGCAAAAATAAGTTATTTAACTTTTTTTTTTTCACGGGATTTTTGTGTTTAACTGCAGCGCACACCCGCGCAAACGGGGTGCGCTACCTAAAACTGAAAACCGAAGCTTATAAGCCCACAATTGTGGGATTTATGTATTACATGGAATGTCAATGGAGGGACTTGCAGACTAAAAACAATATGGCCTCCGCTTAGTGGTTGTCAAGGGGGGGAAGCTCCGTGTAAGATATGTAACTAAGCATTACTAGGCAATCCTATGTAAATGAGGGTTACAATACTGAATCACACTGCCACATAGGTAATGAGCACTTTCTGAGTAGTGTAAGAGTTAGAGAAGGGGAGGAACAGAGTAAGAGGTAGGTGACATCACGGAGGGAAGGATAGAAAGAAATGTACCAGATTGGAGGGCAATGTAAGGTAACAGATGACAGACAGACATCAGGGAGGGAGGTGTGTCCCAACAGAACACTAGGAAAGTCAAGAAATTGAGGGTATACGCTATCCCTACACTCAAAGTTTCTTGATATACGTGCATCGCCGCATGTGCGCGCGTGTTAGGCTGGGTCAACATCTGTGAGCGTGTTGCAAACTGTTTACAACGGTTTGCGTGGCGTGCACGTGTAAGGCAGTGTGCGCTTTTAGCATGAATCAGCCTAGCTAACACCGTGTAAGGATGTGTGCGCTGTAACACGGTGTAGGGATGTGTGCGCTAAGTGACTGTCAGCGTGTTTAAGCTGGTGTGCACATTGCTCCCCTCAGGAAACAGAGAGGAAACAGGAAACAACCAAAATACAGGAAACTGCCAGGGAATACTGCTGGAGTTAATTGGGGAAACAATTACAAGCAGGCAATTACACAGGCAGACTAGAAGCCCAGCCCAGCACTTAAAACACAACAAAGAGCAGTGAAGGCTGTTTCTCACAAGAGATACTGCCAGAAACTAAGCTATCAGAATTGAAAACTGAAAAAAGCTGAACTCAGAGCAGAAATGCTAGGGGCTGCCATGGCTATTATAATCAGGCATAGGCGAATTGCTGAGGGTGGTGACAATGCAGACGCTGACAGACAACCCAGAGTGAGGAGAAGGAGAAGAGTATACAGGCCCAGGGTCACCTACCATGGGTTACATGAGCTGGAGATAGTAGAGCTATAGAGTGGACAGAGAGCTCCTGCAGCAGATTGTTGAGCTGTGCAGGCCACACCTCACACACAGAACCAACAGAGGGGAACCCATCCCAGTGGAAACCAAGGTATGTGTTGGCCTAAGAATACTAGCAACAGGTACCTTCCAGAGACCAACTGGCGATATGATGGGGATATCACAGGCATCAGCCTCCAGGGTACTGCACCAGTTCCTGGATGCCATGTCACCACATGTCAGTGATCATATATATGTCCCTAATGACCGTGAGGTTGTGGCCAGCAATATGCGTCTCTTCCAGCAAATAGCGGGATACCCTGAGGTGCTGGGTGCAATAGACTGCACGCACATACGCATCAAAGCACCAGCCGGTGAGCGGGTAGAGTCTACATTAACCGCAAGGGATACCTCCATCAACTGCCAGGTCGTGTGTGATGCCCAGGGCATAATAATGAATGTGTGTGCTGGCTGCCCTGGGAGCTACCACGATTCCCACATCTGGCATCTGACGAGCTGTACCAATCATTTGCCAATGGGGACTTCCCACACGGACACCTAGTGGGGATGCAGGTTATGCACTTCAGCCGTGGCTGATGACACCCATCAGAAATGCACACACACCTGAACAGGAACGCCATAATGAGGCACACGCACAAACACGTAATATCATAGAGCGTGTGTTTGGGCTGCTCAAGTCATGGTTCCGTGTCTGGACACATCTGGTGGAGCTTTGCAGTACACACCAACTACATGTACCCAAATGATCATGATATGTGCTATGCTACATAATATGATCCCATGGAAACAGCTGCAGCAGGACCAGCACAGGGCTGGGCCAAACATCCCCCCACCATTGCCAAGGCCACCACAGGCAGAGGGGTGACTCAGAGGAGGAACAACCTGACCTTGTCCCAGTAGGCAGAAGGAGGCGTGCCCAGTATGCCCTGGCCTTGGCAAAGAGGCAACGATAGCACATACGCTTGGTCAGTAGGAACACTGGGACTGATACCCGCTCTGACTCACTCATACAGTAACAGGGATGCCTAACATGACACAACCTGCTTCCAAATGTACAGGAGTGTAGTATGTGTATCCGACAGAGGTGGCCCTGCAGCACCACCTGAGGCATGAATGCCATGTGTTAAGTAATGTAATATCATGTACAATATGCACACCTGAGGACCCCAACTAACATCCATATCCATGCATATGACCCTGGGAAACAGCTGCACGTCATACAGTGATGTACATGTGCAAAAACATGGAACAAGATACAAAATGAGGGTGTCTAGCAATAAATAGCATGGATAACCACACACCCATGTTTGTACCACAACAAGAAGCAACATGGAATAGCCATGGTCAAAAACCAATGGCTAAAACCGACTACTACTATATAGCCTGCTGCAGACCACTGTCCTAATAGCAGGAACTGCCCCAGGCCTATGTCCATAGGTTCATACTAGGCTATCTGCCCTAGGGCATTAATAAGCCTAGCCCAGAGTTTTGTGGCTTCTGCCACCCCTGCAAGTTGATGGATAATATGCCCATTATTTTGCTGTGCCTCTGTCAAGCAGTGATACTGAGGTTATCCCTGGGGTATACCTGCAATCTCCCATCCATTGGTCAAGATCTCACTTGAACAAAGCCAGTGAGGTGCTCAGCCCCACATGTACCAGGATGTTGTTCCACAGCATATGGACTCTCTGGGTGATGAATCTGTCCCTCCAGCACATCCTATTAATATCTGTGTTGAGGTTTAGGTCTCCTGCCCTTGTAGTTCTGATGGATGTAGAGGTCTTGAGGTGAAGCATGTTCATAAATTCTGGGTTGGACATAGCCTTGTATGTCAGGCACAGGTCACCTCTGAGCAGTCAGTAAGTGACTGAATACAGCTGGAATTCCTTCAGTCGAGCAGCATAAGAAATATGTTTGAGACCCTTTCACCTCCTGTCGAGGAATTTGTGGGCCCATCCAATCTGAATGGGGCAGTGTATGCAATCATTGGTGTGATGAGTACAGGGGAACGATGACCTCCCTTGATCTAGATGTGAATCACTACATGATGAGGTGGCCAATGTAGAAGGCCTTCCAAACTACCCTGGCAATGTGAGTGTCAAGCAAAAGGTCACTGTCAACCTGGGTGCCCAGGTCCCTGATAACCTACGTTGTGCTTAGAGGATTGCCACCTAGATGGGAAGTAGTGGTAACCTTGTTCTTCCTGAAGGGTATGGCTATGCATTGTTTAGTGTTTAATGTAAGGCCATGGCCGTGGCACCAGTTATCTGTGTCTATGAGACCCTTCTGAAGGATGTCTGTGTCAGATGGGTTTCCAGCTATGCTTCCCAGTTTGCAGTCATCTTCAAACTTTGTCAGCCATAATCCTCCTGTGTTTGCTCGTACTTCTGAAAAGTAGATACTGAACAAATGTGGGCCCAGGACTGAGCCCTGTGGGACACCACTTGTGACAGCTCTGGAGTGTGAACTGGCACCAGCAACTTTGACCCTGTGTGTTCCGTCACTTAGCCAGTTTGCAACCCATGCTGTGATGTATGGGTTCACAATTAAGCTGGTGATGTTTTCAATGATACCTGAGTGTGGTATTGTGTTGAAAGCCTTTGCCAGGTCAAGGTAGGCTGTGTGGACTGCCTTGCCCACGCCAATGGCCTGGGTGAGTGTTTTGAAAAGTCAACCAAGTTTAAAGGCATGATCTGCCCTTGACAAAGCCAAACTGGATTGGATCCAATGTCTGCAAGTCCCCTATGTCTTCATTTAGAATTCCCATTATGATCCTCTCCATAGCTTAGCAGAACAGGCTTGTCAAGCTGATGGGATGGTAGTTTCTGGGGTTGGTGGAGGCACCTCCTTTGTGAAGTGGGTCCACCATTGCTGTATGCCACTCCTTGGGAACATATCCTGAGGTGAGGCTAAGATTAAACAGCTGCCCTAACTGCGGGTGTAATTACTCATTGAGTTCATGGAGCACACAACTGGGGACACCATCTGGTCCCATGGATAAAGTATTGGGGGGCTACAATCCTCTGGTGTACATACCCCCCCAGTTGGGGGGAGGGGGGGGAGAAATCTGCACTGAACCTGTCAGCCAGTATGTTGCCAATGTCTGTAGGTGCAGTGATATCAACATTATTCTGAACTAAGTCTGAGCATATCTGGGAGTTTCCTCCCAGGTTTCAAACATAGATAAAAAAGGCCTCATGATTGTCCCTGGAGTCCTGAGTGAGTTTACTCTCAAAACATGCCTCGGATGATTGTATGGGGGAACCCAGTGTTTTACTCACAATGAGCAGGGGTGTCTTCCCCACGGATTACGCCTATCTTGTAGTAGCTCCTTCCTTGTGTTGTACAGCTTGTTTATGGCTAGGGTCCACCAGACTGGATGCTTGCCTGTGGTACAAAGAGTCATTATTATTTGGGATTGCCTGAACCATGCAGTCCTGGAGGTGCTGGTAGAAGGCATTTCTAAGTGATACAGTGGCTTGGGTAATGGTGTCTGCTGGCCTGGGGGCCTTGAAAGAGACCACACCAGTCCTCAGAAATGTGAAGTCGGCATTTGAGAAGGTCTTCACCGTTTCATTTCCCATCTGGGGTGTGGGTGGGATGTGGACTCCCACTGAGAGTAGTCCATGATCTGATCTCACCAATGATGGGTATATGTCTGGTGTTGAACAGTGTGACCCCATGTTCGTGATGATGTGTTCTAGTATGTTGCCTCCACTTGAGGGGATTGGGACCAGTTGTTCCATGGCATTTCAGTGTATGAACTCTTGGAACCTTTGTGTTAGAGTGTTGTGGCATGATTAGTGATCCCAGTCTATATGTGGATAGTTGGAATCACCCAGTAGGATGGTGTTTGGAGATACATTTATCCCCTTCAGTGTTTGCAGGATAGCTGTGTGAGGTACCTGAGTTTGAGCGGTGGCATGTAACATGCTACAAACTGCAGAGCAGTCTTGCCTACGGTCACTGGCACCTGGATGGTCTCTGATGCATCGTGTGTTGCCACCAACCATGAGGTGAGGGTGTCCTTGATGAATATGGACACCCACCATCCTTCTTGGTGTTGTCGGGATGCTGGTGCCGGAATGCATGATATGAGGTAACACCCGATAGTGCCGCGGTGCTGTCAGAAGCTGTGAACCAGGTTTCAGGCACAGCACAGACATCAATGTGCTACATACTGAGAAGGGCATAGAGTGTGTGCAGCTTGAGGTTGAGACCTTGGGCATTGAGCAGCATTACCCTTAGTGTCTTTCCTTTACTGTGTTCTAAGGTGGTAGGTGTAGAATCTGAATCTTGCATAAAAAAGGCACAGTGGGGGTGGCAAGAGCATCATCTGAAATCCGGAAGACCAGGGGTGACAGGTGCAAGCCGTCCCTTGCAAATCACCGTGGCCTGTCCAGCATGTCATCCCAGGCAGACAGACATTGGACCCCCTTAGAATGACACCATAGTCTAAGCAAAATACTACAGCTGATCATCTTGTCACTGTTTATGTGGCAACATATTTGGTGAAGGTAGGATACTGCCGAAGGTCAGGGTCATACCTGCCTGGCCTACATAATCAGAGGGATCCTCTATGTCTCTTTCCATGTAGTCCAGGGAGGTACATCTCAGGTCGTTCACACCAGCATGGATTATGACTGGGTCAGACCTGTACTTGCAGTTTAGTGACCTGAGTGCTTGCATTATGTGGTGGATTCCAGTGCCCGATAGGCAGCTTACTGTGACCTCCTCTGTACCTGATCTGGTGAGTGGGACATCAGTGTGTCTGACTATGGAGTCACCTATGACAAGTGTGTCTGGCATTGTGTTTGGCCTTAAGGGCTGTGACTGTTTGGCACACCGACTCTGTGGTCAATGTGTTGCATGTGCTGTGCCCTGTGGAGGCAGTTGTGTGAGTGTCTGCTGTGGTGGCCACCGCCATTCTGGTAGACTTCTGATCAGAGCCTCTGAGAGTGTCTCTGTGTGTCTATGTGTATGATCTTAAGTTGTGACAGTGCCATGTGAGACTGGATTAAAGATGTGTGTGTGGTTACCTTCACCCTCTCTCTGGTCTTGCTAGTCCTATGTTGAGAGAGCTCAGCCTCCACTTTGGCTATATAGTTGCATCTCTCACATGTATGTGTGTTTTATGGCAGAAGGAGAGGGTTGTCAGTGTACATGAGGCAACTGTAACAGTGCCTCAATATTCCCAGGTTCACCAGCTGAGCAGGAGAGACACTAGCAACTGATCCCTAGACATGCTAGAAGGAATAGACAAAACAATGTTGGAATACAGGGAGATATCAAGCCCCCAAGCCACATCATACTGTTTGATTGACAATAGCTACACATACACCGGTGTTTCATAGTGTCATAGTGTACTACTAGGCTATCTGCCCTAGTGCATGTATAAGCCTAGCCATAGTGATGTGGCTATTGCCACCCCTTATAGTGGTAATAAGTGTACAGAATAGATTCTGAATATTGTGCCTCTGACTTAGTAGTGACACATTATGACCCCTACGTAATTGAATAACATGACTGTGTCTCTGTCTAGTCTGTGCCTCCGTCTCATATGCAGTTGTCCAGATGTCTCCTGAAGAGAGTCAGTGAGGGACTCTGTCAAACATGAACTGGGATACTCTGCTAGAGTGTGAGATGCCTCTGAGTTATGACTCTGTCCCTCCAGCATGTCCTATACATGTATGTGCTGAGGTTCAAATACTCAGCTCTCATGGCTCTGGTGGATTTGGATTGCTTGCAGTGGAGTATGTCCACCAAATCCTGATTGGACATGGTCTTGTATGTCAGGCATAGGTCACCTGTAAGTATGCGGTATGACACTGAACAAAGCTGGACTTCCTCTATTCTGGAAGCATATGACATGTGTTGAAGAACCCTGATCTTCATGGTAGGTACTTTTCGGGTGCAAAGGTGCAAAAGGCAGGATCTGCCCTGTACAAAGCTGAACTAGGTGGGAACAAGGGTCCGTAGGTCAGTAATATGTCTGTGTAAGAGCTCCATGACTCCTCCCATATCTTTGCAGACAAGGCTGGTTAAGCCTGTGTGGTGATAGTTGCCATGGTCTGTGGAGGCATCCCCCTTGTGGAGTGGGACCACTGTTGCCGTATGCCAGTGTTCAGGTACATATCCTGTAGCAAGACTAAGGTTAAATAGCAGTTGTATATATGGGTCCAGCCCTTCTGGAGTTCACATAGCATGCAACTGGAGATACCAGCAGGTCCCATGGATGCTGTGTACTTGTCTTTGCTGAGTGTGGCTCTCACATGGACATCCAAGATGACAGTGAGGTTACATACAGCAGTGATAACTATCTTGTTTTGGGGGTGAGGGAGGGTAAATCGCACTGAAGCTGTCCACGGAATGTTGCCAATATCTGTCAGGTCACTGGAATATATGTTGTTGTGTACCAACTCTGAGCATATCCGAGGGTTCACAACCAGGTGTCTGACATAACTGAAGAAAGTAGTGTGGTTACCTTCATTGTCTTTGGTGATTTATGTCCCCAAGTTGACCTTGCATGTCTTTATGAGATAATGTAGCTTTCTACTAGTGCTGATCACAGCTGTCTTCCCTTTTGGAGATGTAGCTCTGTCTTGCATTAGTAACCCTCATCTGTCATACAGTTTGTTTATGGCTGGGGTCCACCAGACAGGACACTTTCCCTTTGTGGAGAGGGTCCTGTTTTCAGTTGTGATTGTCCATGCTGTCTGACATCTAGCTAAGGGGAGGTCATTCTGGTTCTGCAGTTATCTTTCATCAGCATTAGAAATGACCACAACAGCCCCTGTGGGGTGTACCTCATGCACACACATCCAGCACCTGTAAAGTCCACAACAGTACCTCACCAGGAGTATGACAGAGCTGGAACACATGTAATGTGTAGTCTGATTAAACAGAGTGCAGCTCCACACACTGCCATGCTGTCCACCCAGATGCAAGCTGTGCCTGATGTAGAAAGCCATGTCCAAGCTGGAATCAATGCACATGCTGCACCTTGTGCAATCTGAATGGCAGGGAGCTATGCACATGAGGGACCTGAACCCCAGCACTGACATATATAGGACAGGCTGTACTGCATTATCCAAAACACAGAAGCCACCCCACACATGAGTAAACTACCAGTACAGGTTGTCCATAGAGACACTGGTTGAGTCCCCTCAACAGGAATCCTAATGAGTGGATGGGAGATGGGAGGTTTACCCTGGGTATCAATGTTATGTCACAGGTAGACAGAGGCACAGTATACTAAACAAGACATATGACATGTCGAACTTCGCTTACAATGTGTTGATGGACAAACACATTCTCCGACTAGCATTAGGTCAAGATACCTCTTGAACACAGCCAGCAAGGTGCTCTGCCTCAAATGGACCAGGATTGTATTCCACAGCATAGAGAGTCTCCGAGTGATAACTCCATCCCTCCAACATGTCCAACATACATCCCTGCTAAGGTGTAAGTCACCTGCACTAGTGGTTCAGGTGGATCTTCTGAGTCTGAGGTGGAGCATGCCCATTAATCTCTGTTTGGACATGGCCTCGCATGTCAGGCACATGTCACCTCTAAGCAGACAGTATGTGAGTGAATAGAGTGTGAGTGTCTTCAATCTGGCAGCATATGACAGCTGTTGGGGTTCCTTGATCCTTTAGGTGGGGGACAGTCAGGGTGTCTCCAATTGCTGCAGATGTTGGGTGAGATACAGCCAGAATAGGGCATCCACCTCGATCACCGGTCTGGTAAGTGGAGAGTACAGGGAACAATGACCCACTAGATCTGGATGTGAATCCCATCCTGATCAGGTGGGCAATGTAGAAGGTCTTCCTAGCCACTTTAGCAATGTGAGTCTCAGAAGAATGGCGACTGTTAACCTGGGTCCCCAGGTCCATGATAACCTCCTCTGTGCTTAGAGGATTGCCACCTATATGGTAGCTTGGGGTCACCTTGCTTTTCCTGAAGGGTATGTCTACACATGTTGTGCACTCTGACTTCAGGCCATGGCCCTGGCACCAGCTATCAGTTACTGTGAGTCCCTTCTGAAGGATATCTGTGTGTGATGCACTGTCCACTATGGTGCCCAGTGTGCAGTCATCTGCTAACATTGTCATCCAAAGTCCTCCCATGTTGGCCTGTACTTCTGGGAAGTACATGACAAACAATGGGGGCCAAGGACTGAGCCCTGTGTGACACCACCTGTGACCAGTCTGGAGTCTAACATAGTGCCAGCAACTCTAACCCTGTGGGTCCCGTCCTTAAGCCAGTTTGCAACCCATCTTGTGACATATGGGTTTACATTTCAGTTGTTAGGGTTTTCCACAATACCTGAGTGGGGTATTGTGTTGAAAGTGTTTGCAAGGCCAAGGTAGGCTGTATGGACTGCCTTTCCCCAACAATGGCCTAAGTGACCAATTTGAAGATGTCAACCCAGTACAAAAGACATGATCTGCCCATGACCAAGCCAAAATGGGATGGGTACAATGTCTGCATGTCCCCTATATCTTTGTTTATGAGCTCAATTATGATCCTCTCCATAGATTTGCAGACTACACTTGTTAAGCTTATGGGGCAGCAATTAACAGGGTCTGTAGAGGCACTGCCTTTGTGCAGATGTGCACAACTGGACCCTAACCAGGCTGTTGTGCACACTATGGAAATGTAAAGCAGTGATAGGACTAAAGCCCAGGATACTGACCACCACAGTGAAAGTACTGAAACACTACACTAGACAGTGCTACAGTGTTAGGTCAGTATGAACGGATGTTGACAATTGTGTGCAAAGTATCCCATGCAAAACCTGCAGGCACAGTATACTCCCTGTTTTGTTCACACAAAAAGCATTTCGACAGTAACTACACAACATGGCACAGAACACACAACCATAAACTGCAGGTATTTGTTGAAGGTCACACTCATCCACAAATGTGATGGGCTGCAGAGTTCAACATATGTAAAGCCCACACTGGGCATGCTCACACACTTAGATAAATGAGACATCTTTCACACAACATGCCACGGGAAGGCTGAACTGGGCATGCTCACACACTTGGTCCAAATGTTACCCCTAGCAAATGTGAAAACACACCAGAGGATGCTCATCCCCCTTTCTAGACACTGATCATGTAAGCACCCTATAAGTATATTGGAGAAAAGGATTCTCTCAATAATCCGAATAGCGTGCCGTGCTAATGTGTCAGTCTGTAGTGTCATAACATAGTTAGGTAGGGGTTTGAATCCAGCAGGTGGCAAGTGTGTGTGAAGGGGGGTAAGTGCGTATGAAAGAAACATCCCTTTTGGCAACTGGGAAAACACACCAAAGGATGATCATTCCACTTTCTAAACTCTGATGATGTCAGCACCCTATAAGTATATCAGGGGAAAAGAAATTCCCCAGTAATGCAAATAGCGTGCTGTGCTAATGCGTCCGTCTCTAGTGTCATAACATAGTTAGGTAGGGGTTTGAATCCAGCAGGTGGCAAGTGTGTGTGAAGGGGGTAAGTGTGTGTGTAAGTGTGTATGAAAGAAGCATCCCTTTTGGCAACTGGGAAAACACACCACAGGATGATCATTCCACTTATGATGTCAGCACCCTATAAGTATATCAGGGGAAAGGAAATTCCCCAGTAATGCGAATAGCGGGCTGTGCTAATGCGTCCGTCTCTAGTGTCATAACATAGTTAGGTAGGGGTTTGAATCCAGCAGGTGGCAAGTGTGTGTGAAGGGGGTTAAGTGTGTGTATGAAAGAAACATCCCTTTTGGCAACTGGGAAAACACACCACAGGATGATCATTCCACTTTCTAGACTCTGATGATGTCAGCACCCTATAAGTATATTGGAGAAAAGGATTCTCTCAGTAATCCGAATAACACGCCATGCTAATGTGTCCGTCTGTAGTGTCATAACATAGTTAGGTAGGGGTTTAAATCCAGCAGGTGGCAAGTGTGTGTGAAGGGGGCTTGTGTGTATGAAAGAAACATCCCTTTTGGCAACTGGGAAAACACACCACAGGATGATCATTCCACTTTCTAAACTCTGATGATGTCAGCACCCTATAAGTATATCAGGGGAAAGGAAATTCCCCAATAATGCGAATAGCACGCTGCGCTAATGCATCCGTCTCTAGTGTCGTAACATAGTTAGGTAGGGGTTTGAATACAGCAGGTGGCAAGTGTGTGTGAAGGGGGGGGTAAGTGTGTTTGAAAGAAACATCCCTTTTGGCAACTGGGAAAACACACCACAGGATGATCATTCCACTTTCTAGACTCTGATGATGTCAGCACCCTATAAGTATATCAGGGGAAAGGAAATCCCCCAGTAATGCGAATAGCGCGCTTTGCTAATGCATCCGTCTGTAGTGTCTTAACATAGTTAGGTAGGGGCTTGAATCCAGCAGGTGGCAAGTCTGTGTAAAGGGGGGGGTAAGTGTGTATGATTGATATATCCCTTTTGGCAACTGTGAAAACACACTACAGGATGCACATACCCCTTTCTAAACGATATCACAATTATGTATGGCTTTTGATTACAGACATGCCATGTGTGTTGTGCACACACAGAATGCCCATGTGTGTGGGTTGTCCCTCACAATAATGTATGACATTGATTACACCGGTTATGGCAATGAACACATGCTGTATGTGTGTGCCAAATACACATATGAACCTGTGACTTTCTATAGTTACCATGTGTGATGCCTGCCACATGTGAATACATGGTATTTGCACAGGGTAACATTATGACCGTGGTCTTCTGTGCAGATGCTGCATGTGGGATGTGTATATACAGTGTGAGATGTAGATGCTATCAGCCTAGTAGTGAGGGATGCACACCTGGTCTGGGGCATAAAGTCTACATGTTGTTAATGTACAGGAGCTGCATGTTCTCACCTGTTGTGGGAGTGGTAAGACAGTATTCCATAGCAATGCAGTGACTGCATGCTAAGAACCATTCAGCTAGGGTGTTGTAGCTACACTTATTCATTAGCATTCATTAATTTGTCGGAATCCCTGGTGAGGGTCTGATGCCAACCAAGGTCAGGGGTCTACCAGCCTGTGTCACTTGCTCAGTGATCCCTTCCATGTTCCCTATCACGTATCCCAGTGAGCGACATCCCACATCAGCTGTGGTGGCATGGACAATGACTGAGTCATGTGTCCATGCATCTGACTGACTTGTATGTTGTTGTTACAGTTTGGCCATGTGTTTCCATCTCATACATGTGATGTACATCAATGGGTAGGGGATAGGGTTGACTGTGTACATGTGGCAGCTGTGACATTACTACATGACACACATATTCCACAACTGTACCATAGAGGTGACTGACAACTGACCTTTGCACATGCTACCGAGTATTGAGATTACATTGGTGATTGACAGCACATAGGGCCAATGGTGAAAAAGAGACATAGGTCCATAGGTTCGTACAGGATATCTGCCCAGGGCATGTATCCAACTAGCCAGAATGTGTGCCTTTCAACATGCATTGTGAATCTGTCTTGCTATGCCCTTTTCCAAGGTTAGTATACTGTGCCTCTTTCTCACAGTGACACATAAGTGATACCCAGGGTAACCCTACAATGTCACATCCAGTCATTAATATCGCTCTTGAAGATAGTCACTGAGTCAGTCCGCCTAACCTCTATTGGGATAATAATCAGGAATGAAGGGAGCCTCTGAGTTGTGAATGTGCCCTCCACCATGTCCTATGTATATCACACCTGAGGTTCAAGTATTTCCAGCGTGTATCCTGGTGGGATCTGGATATTCTGAGATGCAGCATGGCCATTACGTGAGGGTATGACCTGGCCTTCTATGTCAGGCACAGATTGCCTATGAAGAGGCAGTATGTCACTGAGTAGAGCTGCTGCTACTTTAACCAGTCAGTATGTGGCATCTGTTTGAGCACTTTGATCCCCTTGTCGAGGTACATATGTGGTAGCCCCAGTTGCTGCAGGTGTCTGGTAAGGTGCATGCCGACAGGTTCATCATAGTCAATTATGGGCATGATGAGGGATGAGTAAAGGGGCACAATGTCCTCCCTGGCCTACATGTGGATCCCATGATGATGTGGCCCATATAACATGCTTACCTAACCACTTTGTCCATGTTGTTGTCAAATGGTAGAATGCTATCAACCCGCGCACCCCAAGGTCCATAATTCCTTGGTCTGCACTTACTGGATTAACACATATGTGGTACATTGTGGTCACTTAGTGTTTGACAAAGGGATGACTATACTCTTTCTGTCATTCACGTTGAGGCCATGGCTGTGGCACAAGTCGTGTGTTTGCAAGAGTCCCATTTGGAGGATGCGTGTGTTAGCTGTTGAGTTGATTATGGTGTTCGGTCTGCAGTCACCTGCGACTTGCTGAGCCACAGTACTTCCATGTTGGCCTGTACCTATGACAAATATATAATGAACATGACAGCTCCTAGGGCTGTGCCTTGTGGGACACCACTTGTACCAGGTTGGAGGCTGACATGGCTCCAGCAATTCTACCATGTGTGTTCTGCCCTTGAGCCACTGTGCAATACCCATAGTGACATAGGGGTTATTATGTACACTGGTGAGCTTCCCTAGAATGCACAAGTGGGGTATTGTATCCAAGGCTTATGCAAGGTCCAGGTAGGCTGTGTGGACCTCCTACCCTTGACAGTGGCCTTGGTGACTGTTTCAAACAAAGCAAACAGGTTTGATAGGCAGGATTTGCCATTGACAAAGCCAAACTGTGTATGGTGACATGTCTGTAGGTCCACAATATCTAGATATGTGAGGTTCATGATGATCCTTGCCATAGCTTTGCAGACAAAGCTAGTCAGACATATGGGGCAGTAGTGTCCAGGATCCGTGACAGCACCACCTGCATGTTGAGGGACCACTGTTGCTGTATGCCACTCTCTGGCCACATATCGTGTATTAAGGCTGGGATTGAACAGTGGTGTTATGTCTGGGTGTAGCTCTTCTTGTGGTTCATGTAGGACACAGCCTGGGACACTGTCTGGTCCCATTGATGCAGTGTTTATTGCTTTGGGAAGGGCATCTCTTACCTGAGCATCTGTGATGTCAGGGGAAGCACTGTGCTGCGAGACATATGTTCCTTTTGGTGTGGTGGGGAGAAGGCAGCATTGAACCTGTCCACTAGGATGATGGCAATGTCTGTGTGTTTTATATTTTGTGTGACATATTGTGTTACCTCTGAGCATATCTGGGTAGTACCACTCAGGTTACTAACATAACTACAGGCAGCCTTGTGATTATCCTCAGTGGCTTGTGGAATCCTCTCTCAAAGATGGCCTTAGACAATCATATGGGTGCCTGTAGTTGTCATCCAATACTCATCAGTGGTGCCTTCACATTTTGGGAGGTTGTTGTATCATGTAGTGGCGCCATCCTTCTATTGTATAGTGTGTTTATGGCTGGTGTCCGGCGCCCAGGACATCTGCCTTTGGAGAATTGGGTCATGCTTTCATATGTGGCTTCATGATCCATGCATTCCTGAATGTGTCCACAGAATGACTCTATACAGGTATCTGCAGTCTGGTCCATATTTTCAACAGGCCTTGGGCCTTTGAAGGTTTCCACATCATTTATGAGGGGTGTGCACTTGCTTGACATGAGCTGTTGACAGATGTGCCGCCCTCCAGACAGAGCAAAGGGAGGGTCACAGTCAGCTACCTGTTGGGACGTACCTCCCTGGACCACATGGAGAGAGACACAGAGGAGCTCTTACAACACCCTCTCAAACTCAGGTCTCCCACACAGCCTTCATGCTGACACAGGAGAGTTTAGATTACTCTGCAAACACCATCATACTGGGTGATGCCAGCTACCCAAACATAGACTGTGAACATTACACAAGCCACAATACCCAAGCTCTAAGGTTCCCATTGATCGGACATTCTTTGGCTATGGAACAGGTAACCAACCTTCCCACAAGAGGGGCAGATATAGTAGAGCTGATCTTTACAAACATGAGTACAAACTGCTCACCACTGGGAGTATATCCCTCATTGTTGCAATCAAACCATATACTAATCACACTGGAGTTCTGGATCCCCCACATATGCAAACCTCCAACACATTGATGTGTGTGTGGGAAATGTCCCTATTAGCAACCGTGACAGTATGGTACAGGATGCAGATCCCCCTTTTGAAACAGCGATGATATCAGGACTGTATAACTATATCACCTGTAGTAAAGTCTTCAAGTAATTTGCATAACGCGCTCTGCTAATGCGTCTTTCTTCAGTGTCATAACGTAGTTAGGTAGGGGTTTGAATCCTGCAAAGGGAATGTATGTGTGTTAGTATGAGTGTGGTTTATGTGTGTGCACTATGCTGGGAGGGTTAACTGCCTTTTGCCAACTGGGAGAACACACTACAGGGTGCACATCCCTCCTCCTACACACAGATGATGTCAGCACCCTCTAAGTACAGCATTAGTAAAGATTTCTCCAACTACTGCAAATAGCACACTCTGCTAATGTGTCTGTTTCTACTGTCATTGCACAGTTAGGTATGGGTTTGAATCTTGCAAATGGAAAGTATGTGTTTTACTGTTGGTGGGGTTAGTGTGTGTGCACAATGATGGGGTGGGATGTGGCTTTTGCCACATGGGGCTATGCACTGCAGGGTGGTCATTACCCTTAACAAGCAGTGATGTTGATAGCACCCTATACAAACAAAACTACAAAACAGAAGGTGGTGGTACTGATAACACATGTAAGGTAACACTTCTTCAAGTAATGTCCACAAAACGGAGTAGGATAATTCTATACAGGCAACATGACAACAGACAACTAACTGCCAGTACTCAGTATAGTGTTACATGCTACTGTAACACGCACATGTACCCGAATATACCTAGATAGTGTTCTGAAGCCTGAATGTGGCAAGTGTGTGGATGTGGGATGTGTCTGTGTGTGCATTTCCGTATGGGAAACATGTTTGCTGTGGCAATCAGGGTACTACAGTACCTGATGCACATTACATCTTCCAACTGATGAGGTTGCCTGAACCCTGTGAGTACAGGTAGAGAAGGGGATGCCAGTAGTAAACAACATAGTGCACTTCTGAAATGTGTACCTGTCATGTATCAACAGCTACTCATGTAGGGTGATAAATAATGGGAATGGCAGGTGAGCGTGTGCATGTGTGTGGGTAGCAGGGTGTGTATAAATGCATGTGTGACAGAACAGATACATGTAGCTGAATCTACATAACAGCACAAGATGCGCATTGCCATAGTCAATGTTAGCATGTGATGGTGTGCAGCTGGTACACTTTGTTAAGTAGTATGGGTGCAGATAACAATTGAGGACATTCATACAGTTACTGCAGCAGGACTGCTGGGATATACACACATTTATACTGCAACAGTCAACAGTTACCAACATGTTACTACTTATACACATCTATGTAGTCAACCTGTGCATCAGCAACGTGTTTACCTTTACCTGCACCGATGTTGTAGTATGCAGGAGGTGGCACAGTGTCATCATATGCACAGGGTGTGGGTTAGGTATGCCCAAGCCGGCCACTGGTAACACCAATTGACATGGGTGTGTATGTGTGTTTGTGAGGGGCAGCAGTACAGGGTGGACCGTTGTTGGTGCAGTGTGTGTGTGTATGTGTTTGCCCTAGGTGTTAGGTTTCCAGGTTTCTGCATGTGTGTAAGCACGCACACAGTCCCACATAATGGCTGCCATGTACAGGGTTTTGTGGACAGCCACAGACTGCACCTGTCAGGTCATCCAGATCAGTGTCTGTGGGCACGGACACGGTACCTGTGCCTGGCAGGGGTGCTACGGGCCGTATCCGGTACTAACCCAGACTGGGTACTGTCATCGGAAGCAGGGGTGTGTTGACTGGACACAGTTCCCTGTTGGGACTGTCCTGAGCCACGTGCACGTGGTCTCCTGGGGCGTCTGGATGACAGCACAGACCCAGCATTGCTGGGGCTGGTGCTGGCACTTGAGGCGCGCGAGTGGGCCCGTTGTCGTCCGTGGCCACTGCCAGCTGGTGCTCTTGCTGGCATACGGCCACGTCGATGTCGCAAACGCACACCATCACCCTGGCCCATGGACATCTGGTTGTGGAGCAGCTATTCTATGCCCCCACAACGTCTGTCAACGACATCTGTGAAGTTACGGATAGCATTCGCAACATCATGCATGCCGTCTGTCATGGCTATGCGACATGCTCTCAGCTCCCTCAGACCCTGTCTGGTGTACCTTTCCATACGTGCCTGTGCCTGCATGACAGTTCTAAACATAGTGGAGGTTGACATACCTCCTTGGGCACGTCGGCCAGAGGCAGTACGGCCACGGATGCCCCCATGAGAACCCATGGGCGACTGTCTGCGTGGTACCATTGGAGGCCTCTGCACATGGCTGCCTTGTGAGGATGCATGTACCACAGGTACCACATTACCCTGATCTATGCCCACTGCTGACTGTCCATCACCTAGGGACAATGGTGACAAAGGATGTAACGGCAGGATGACTGTGCGCATTGACGGGTTGAAAGCTGTGTACTGTCAATTGGCTGACCAATGGCGGACCCAGACACACCTTCCTGCACCATTACAGACATTTCATCATCATCAGTACCTGGGGCACAAGATTCAGGTTCCTGCTGCAGGTCACCAGAGCAGCACCAGAACCTACGGGAGGAAAACATGGAACACAGATTACAGTCTCAATACATATTTGAAAGAGATGCACTTCAATACTAATGCACACATTCAGAAATGGACACATGCACTCATGGACACTAACACACATGCACACTTGGGCACAGGCACACTTGCACACATGCACACCCCACAGTAAACACACACATCAGTACCGTGTTACACTACTCAATTTACTACCTGTCAATTACAGTTATTGTGAACACAGTCACCAGCATGTCTACTACAGAGTTACACTACTCTTCCTAGTTTTATAAATTGTTTTACAGATAATTTTAAAAGACTCACCAGCATGTATGGCCTGCCTCATTGCTACATGGGAGGGACCTGGAAGTGTGAAGAGAGTAATGTCAGTGGGCACATGTGTGCCATTCATTTTGCACATGATACAGTACAGTAGTACACTAGTTCCCTTATACACATCAGCTGCACATCATGTCTGTATATATATCATGATGACAGATACATACCACATGCACACCTTATGTGTGCATGAAGTAACAGCGTACAGAACAGTCATATGTACACACCAGGAGTTAACTCTAATCTCACCCTTACCTCTCTTCAAACGTCAACTCAGACTGTACTTCCAAAACCACTGGCTTTGTTTTTCTTGGAGTCCAGGCTAACGTCCCTCTCCCTACCCTCTCTTCACCTTTAACCCCTCATTGTGCATAGAAACTAGCTTCTACCCTGTTTCTTTCACCTTGATGTCCTTCTATGCTCTGACCTACTTCTCCCATCCCTCCCACCTCCTCTTGACTGTCTTCCTTCTTTTCCTCACTTCCCTTCTTGACTCCTGCCTCTTCCATATCATTGTATCTGTCATACTTCTTCTACTTCTCTACCCTTCTGAGCCCTAACTATTATGTATATGGCTTTTGCCTTATTGCATAACCATTATGCTTTAGGTAGGATTGCTTTGAAACCAACGGTACATTGTGTATGACTCTAAACTGTTTGACTTCCTTACATGTATGTTGATTTAATTAACAGGCTGGTGTACAATTCTATTATGTTGGCTGTCTGTATTGACAACTTGTCTGTCTGCCTTTATTACGTTATGTGTGGAGCTTTTCTCCACAGGCCTCTACTGAAAATGAACTTATATCCAGCTAGACTATCTGGGTCAACAAATGTAAAAGTAATAACAATAAATTAATATGGCATCTTACCTGCACGCTCGCTGTCTTGCTGCTGTGTGGATCCAACCTCCATCAGGATGCATGATGGTTGCTGTTGTTCTGGGGCTGGATCCACAACACTTAGCAGTAGCCCCTCCTGTCTGGTGAGCGGGAGATGTGTGGCCACCCAGCACCTGTGGCAGCCTGTTGCCTGCGGATATCTGCAGCACGCTGGCGGACATTTCTTATCAAATCACTGCAGTGATGTCTCACCTGCTCATATGTCCTATCATGCATGCCAACATCATTTATCCTGCTAACAAGGTTTTGCCACAGTGCAGATCTCTCCTGCTGATTCTGGGTGGTGCGTGAGAACAGGATGGCATAGTCACGCACCAGGCTCTGGTGGATCACGTCATCCTCTGCAGCAGAGTAGGCAGGATTCCTTTTAGGTGCCATGTCTATCTGGAAAGGTACACAAACAGGTTATCAGCATAGTATCTCAACAATACATGGTACACATTCTATACTGGGAGTGTTAACTTCTACTTATTACTGATTGGTTAAAACCTGATTACAGTGTAGCTATCATTCTATGTCATTTGTACTAAGTACTTGGCCTTCAGACCAGTTGTTTTACATTAGGGAGGTTGGTGGCAAGCACTGTGGTAGCAGGACACATATCTTTCATCCATTGAAGTTGGGAACTGCTGATTGTGGGCCCAGTGTACAAGTGTATTACTTCTGGTATGGGCAGTTGGCCTTCAGGCCAGTTATTTAACATTAACGAGGTTTGTGGTCTGCACTCATGTGTGACAATAGGCTGTACTCTGCCATTCATAGCTGGGGACATCTGGTTTCAGGTTTATAGTGCCTGCATATCTGAGCTGTATCTTACTGACATTGCTACACCTTGTTTGTTGTAGCAAACACTACATCCAGGCCTCCTGCATCTACCTTTGTTTATATGCTTGTTATCTGTTAGCTTGTTATTTCACTGGTATGCTACTTCCACATAGTACACATCTTTGCAACACATCTGTGACTCACTACTGTTATCTGCATTGCTTACTGTACGTATTTCCATGTTACACATGACAGCAAGTGACTGCTTGTCATTGTTGCATTTACTTCATTGTGACACATTGCACTTAGGTTACCTGGCATTTGCTCACTGACGCTTTTATATCAGTCAGCAGTTGTAGGTAATGTCAGTACACCCTCACTCCCCACTGGACCTTGTTTTCAATCATTAGTGATTACAGAGTTCACAATAGTATTCTAGCATGTCCAGAGGTCAGTTGTCAGTTCCTCCTCAGTCCAGCTGGTGAGTGTGGTACTCCAGAGACAATGTTAGAACAGATGCATGTACACAGACAACCCCTCCTCCTAACAACAAATTCAAACTCATGTGAGTGATGCAACCATATACCAGACTGGAGGCTAGGCTCTGTCTACTCAATACCGCCATAACCAGTCACGTGGCAAAGGGGATCACTCACTACACTTCCAGTCTCACGTAGACCTACCACAACAGCGGACCTAACACATGATCACACATGATCATACTTGTAGGCTCAGACCACAGCTCTGCCTATGCAGCAGAGACCTCCTAAGCAGACATCCAGGCAACCACTACCACATAAACGAACATGTGCAACACATATCACACAAAGCCAATGTGCTGAACACTCACAGCCATTAACAGTTAACAACACACCTCATACACCTGTACTAGGTGCCTCTATCATCAGGCACACTCACATCACGTTCACCAGGCTTAACGAGGTGAGGGTCACGGTGTGCAGCCTGTCAGGCACTATGACCTGCCACATAACACAAACAGTCAGGTAACCCCAAGGCAGGTACAGGTATGACTCAGTCAATGTCCATGCTGCTGTGAATGGCCTGACACATTCCTCCCTGGACTACATGACATGACACATTACAGAGCTCTCTGAGCACGTAGTCCGAGACAGTTTGACCCTGACCTTGAGTAGCATCCTACCCTCACCTAGAACAATGCCACAATATCAAGGCACGATGATCCCTTCCAACAATTGACTGACATACTGGTGTCATTCACAGGTGTGCCAATGCCTGCCATCTTGGGGTGGTATGCTTTGCTAGGGCAGCTTGCACCTGTCACCACAGTCCTATTGACATTTGGCGGAGCCTCCTGCTACACCCATAGTGCCTGTATTAGGCAAGGCTCATAAGGCAAACCCACATCCATTTGTATCACAAAGGATGAGGAAGTAAGAGTGATGCTACTCAACACTGGACGTCTAGACCCAAGGATGCACGCACCCAAAACCCTACCTAGCATTCTGGACATCGATATCTGTGCAGTAACATGAACCTGTTTCAGGTTTCACAGGAGCACACAAGTACTACCACGTTATAGCTGTTACCATTCTTGTTGGCCACAACACTTGAACAAGGGAGGGGGAGTATCAGTATTCAATGCAGATTCCCACGCCCACATTGGTGGCACAGTACAACATAGGTGTTAGGCCATTGAGTACAGAAGACGTAGTTGGGGACCTGGGGAAGAAACATGGTAGCGGTCTGTCATTTGTCTACCACATGGCCAACGTGGATTGACAGACATGTTATATAGCCCAGCTAATCATGACTGATTCACATGTATGGCAGGAGGTCATTGTGCCTCTGTACTCATCCATCATCAGGCCTATAATTGCGTACAATGCACCTTTTGGGATGTACCTAACCAGACACCTACAGCAACTGGTACAGGACAATAGTACATTATCAAGTGGATGCAATGGCTCACACAGATGTCATATGCTGCCCAGGTAAAGTGAATCCAGCTGGACTCAGTGGCATACTGCCTGTTCAGAGGCAATCTGTGCATGCCATATACAGCCATGTCCTACCTAGCAGTAATGAACGTGATGCACCTCAGGCAATCAGGAGTCCCATACAGCCACATGCTCAGGAGAGCTGGACCTCAGCACTGACATACATGGACATGCTGGAGGGGCATATTCCTAACCGAGAGGCTCCCTTCACTCTGTAATGAGCTCACACTACTGGTTAGGCAGAGTCCCTCATTGACTCTCTTCCATAGGAATCTGGATGAGTGGATGGAGATCATAGTTGTACCCCAGGTATCACTTCTATGTCGCTGTTAGACAGAGGCACAGTATACTAAAGTCGGACAAGGGCATAGCAGCATAACTTGTGATTGGGTGGCAAAAGACAAACACATTCTACTAGGCTTACCAGTGCCCTAGGGCAAATAGCCTAGTATGAACCTATGAACTGTTCATTCTCAACTGTTCGAGCTCATTACAGAGTGAAGGGAGCCTCTCAGTTAGGAATTTGCCCCTCCAGCATGTCCATGTATGTTCTATTCAGTCGCTTACCGCTTGCTCAGAGGTGACCTTTGCCCAACATACAAGGCCATGTCAAACCCAGATTTGATGAATATGCTTCACCTAAAAAAATCTAGATCCATCAGAGCCACAAGGGCGGGAGATTTAAACCTCGACACGGCTATTAATAGGACATGCTGGAGGGATAGATTCATCACCCAAAGACTTCCTATGCTGTGGAACAAAATCACGGTATATGTGAGGCAGAGCACCTCGCTGGCCTTGTTCAAGAGAAATCTTGACCAATGGAGTGGAATGCTCTTATATACCCCAGGGATTACCTCAGTGTCACTGCTCGACAGAGGCACAGCAAAATAATGGGTATGGTTCCCCATACTAAAGGGGTGGCGTAAGCCACAAAGCGATGGGCTAGGCTTGTAAATGCCCTCGGGCAGATAGCCTAGTATGAACCTATGAACATGTGTGTACTGCTATAGTACATCTGCCATATGTTGCATGTGTGTGTGTTGTGGGCGATGCACAGGTAATGGCCAGATACGTCTGCACAGGTGACACGTCTGACACATTCTGGGTGTTCATCCATACATACTGGATGTGTGCTGCCATCCAACCCTGTGATGTGGACACACATTACTCAGCCTGGATATACATATCTGAACAACACCACAAGCACAGTACACTACCTTGCTATGTATGCATGTTATTACACAGTTATTCAGTAGTTATGACAGTGATGCTATCCATGCAGCCCACTGGGCCAGTGGAAGCCACAACGCACACCGCCAGCACCTTTGCATATGCTTACCACAGACATCCCACATACTGCATGTACTGTGCACACAGTTATCTAACCCAGAACAACTGCACACCACTTATTAATCCTGTCCAGTGGACTACAGATACAGGCATATTGTATAACAATAGTAGGAGGCTACTGCAGCACAGGGCAGATTCACATGACGGAAGGCATCTGTTGTCTGCAGTGTTAAGATGCTTCACATTCACCAAATGCACAGATATTGCCAACATTGTTGCAGACAGTTTAGGTGCAGGTACCCCCATTGTCCTACACACGTGTTATTAGTTATCCCAGATGACTGTAACCTCCCTATCCTCTCACATGTCCAGGTGAGAGCCACCCTCATCATTGCAGAACACATATCATCACTGTTACGAAATGGTATCCCTGGATGTGTGCTACATTCACCCCTGGAGGACATAGCACCACATGACAGACTGATATTAATCCCTGGCCATACTACAGGATATGTACCTGAACAGTGCCATACATACACAGTGGTCCCACACCAATGAGGAGGAACCTCTACTGACCCTGGGAACTACTGCATCATATGCACAACTGGCCTTGTGTTCTAAGCTATGGAAGTGTTAGTTATGGCCCACATGTACAACAATATTACATATGTTTATATTTCATGACTATGTACACACAACCTATCTCATGGACATACCTATAGATAGTGAACTATGATACATTTGGAGGTGTCACAGTATACACAGGATTAACCTGCTACTTTCACAGTATACACAGGATTAACCTGCTACTTTGCATTACCTGTGTTTGTGGCAGCTGTTGGTGTGTCACTGGTGCTGCTTGAAGTTTGCTGCTGCTGCTGCTGCTGCTGCTGCTGCTGGTTTTGCTGCTGGCTGTCTTTATTTCTGTTTTGTTCTCTCTCTCTGTCTCTCTCTCTCTTTCTCTGTCGGTTTTGTGCAATGAATGTATTGCATGAGTGTAGTGTGGGTACTCATTGCTTTTGTAGGTATCTGCATAGGTCCATGTGATGGCCTCTGCACCAATTGTAAGGCAGCATTTGCTAATTGCATGCAGCTGGGTGTGTACTGATTGCATGTCTCACTGTGATTTCAGGACACTGCTATAAAAGGGTATGTGAGATAGGCGTTGCCCTTTCAGATTGTAGGGCGTGGACCATGCTGGTATGCTGTTGACAGTGTTTTGTGAGTGTGAAGGTTAGTACATCTACCATGCTTCATGCTGTGTTGTAGATTCAGGTTGCTGCATTTATCTTGCCTGTTCCCTATAGTGAGTGTGTATGCATACTGACACCTACAACTATATGTCATATGTATTGCTATATAAATATATATATATATATCTGTGTACATATACATACTTTCATATATGTACATTAGTTGACATTATTGGGTACAAGCTAACAATTAGCAGGGCTGTTTCTGTTAACACTACACTAGTATGGGAACCCAGTAATTGGGACTATAAAAGTCTGCATGACATGCTTTGGGTAGTAGACATACTATATTGCCTTTATCTTCATTCCTACTATTACATGTTCCACTTATTTAGCACTATATTCCTGTATGAGAGTCATGGCTTAGTGGTAGGTCATACAGACTAGTGTTACAATGGTCTTGTGGTAGGGCCTACTAGTATGCTCATATTCTGCTTTTGAGTTGAGTATAGGGCCTATCAATCAAAGTGCTGGAGGCACCTTTAAGCAGTTAAAGGGCTTAGTAGGTCTCACAGGAGCCAGGCTGTGTTGCAGATTCTGGTTGCTGCATATATCTTCACTGTTTCCTGTAGTGAGTGTGTATGGCTACTGAGACCTACAACTATATTTCATATGTATTAATATATATTTATATATATGTATGTGTAGATAAACATACCTTCACATATGTACATTACCTTACGTTACTATGCACAAGCTAACAGGTAGCAGGGCTGTTTCTGTTCACACTGAACTAGTATGGGAATCCAGTACATTGGCCATTAAAACTCTACCTGACATGCTTTGGATAGTACATCTCCTATATTGCCTTTATACTGATTCCTACTATTACATGTTATATTTATTTTAGCACTGCATTCTTGTGAAGCAGGCATGGCTTAGTGGTAGGTCATACAGACTAATGTTACAAAGGTCCTGGGTTCGAGACTGACAGTGGGAATTTTTTTTACTTTGCAAACTTTCAAACTGAGTACAGGACTTGTCAATCAAAGTGCTGAGGCCACCTTTAAGCAGTTAGAAGGGTAAGTAGGTCACACAGGGGTCAGGCTGTGTTGCAGATTCAGGTTGCTGCAATTATGTTCACTGTTTCCTGTAGTGAGTGTGTATGGCTACTGAGACCTACGACTATATTTCATATGTATTAATATATATTTATATATATGTATGTGTAGATATACATACCTTCACATATGTACATTACCTTACATTATTATGTACAAGCTAACAGGTAGCAGGGCTGTTTCTGTTCATACTGAACTAGTATGGGAATCCAGTAATTTGGCCATTAAAACTCTACCTGACATGCTTTAGATAGTACATCTCCTATATTGTCTTTATACTGATTCCTACTATTACATGTTATATTTATTTTAGCACAGTGTTCTTGTAAAGCAGGCATGGCTTAGTGGTAGGTCATACAGACTAATGTTACCAAGGTCCTGGGTTCGAGACTGACAGTTGGAATTTATTTTTTTAGCAAACTTTCAAACTGAGTACAGGACCTGTCAATCAAAGTGCCATAAAGGCACTTTTAAGCACTAAACCAGGTCTGCGCTGTTGCGCTGAGCTCACGATAAAGCACTGGCGGTGAGCTCCGCTAACACAAGCACACACCCGCTAATTTCTTTGAAAGAAAGAAAAAGGGGTGACAGGAAAGTGGTGAAAAAGGGGTCACAAAGAGGGTAAGACAGTAGGGAAACAAGCGTGGGATTTGCAGGAGGGATGTAGGTAAGGCCCATAGATGCCCATGTCTTTGGCAGCAACAGCTGTGCATTTCCATGTATTTTGGTGAGACATTGGAAACCTTTCACCCCTGAGAGAGGTGTCAGGACAACATTAATAGTTGTTGTAGAGCCAATTGTAATTAACTGTTTCAATGTCAAGCAGACATGTGTGCGACATGGACAGCTATGTATGGGGCGTAATTTTTTTGTGGGTACAGAGTGCCCTTTTTTTTTTTTTTTCAGGTGAGAGTGGTATGTCAGGTGAAGGAAGTCGATATAGCTGGGAGGTAGGTTGGGTAGGTTAACAGACAAGACAGACAAGGCGCATACAGAGGCGATTGTATGACACACGTGGTGGGGTTACACAATTGACGGGGAGGGAGGTTGGGATTTCCAAGATGCATGAGCCCACAGATGGCAACAGTGGAACTGATATCCCCACCCATAGGCAGTTGCCACTGTTCCTTCACAGCCCAGGACGGGCTGTGCTGGGGCTGTGTAGGCGGGCAACGGCCGGGGCCGTTAGCTGTGCCACACGAGCCTCGAGCTGGCGTGGGGCCCAAGAACAGTGTCTTGGATCTCCCTTCGCACCACAGACCGGACACCGCTGAGGGTGAGTGGACAAACCCCTCCAGCCACACTTGCAGAGGCGGGATGGGCCCCATCCCCTGCAGCGCTTCCACCCGAAGGTGGCACAGGGCCACCGGAGGGGGCTCCGGCCTGGGCACTAGTGCCAGGTGCAGTCACCAGCTGAGGTGGGAGAGGTGGGTCCGCTGGGACCTGCCTTCCCAAAGGTTCTAGGTTTGTGAGTAGTTATGTTAGTTTGGGTTAGTGGCATTGTATTCCATTCCAGATTAGTTGTAACAGCATGCATTGGTATTCCCATCAAACAAACACCCAGATATTAACACCATTGAACAAGGGGCATATCAATATCACATGCATTATTTGAACAGAAATACACAGTCAAACAACATGCAGGGTTGATTAATGGCAACAGGCCATCAGATTTGCAGGTATGAACAGGGCACATGCACTGAAAAGACATGCATATATTTTTGAAACGGACAAATGTCCATGATTAATGAAATGTTCACATACCATTATTTAGTGGGTGTTGTTATATGGAATTATAGGGTTGGGCGGAGATAGAAAGTGATGACACATTCATATGTTACACATTGATTTACATTTATAATAGGTACACAATTAAGTTGAGGCTGATGTTTCAAAATAAATTTTATTTGACTGTCAAGCTACACCTGTTACAAATACATCACTATCCTACTTATTTTGAATTTGATCAGATACATCATCCTGCTACACTTTGATGACAGGACAGGGGACAACTATGGCTGTTTAGTCTGTCAGATAATCATTCATTCTATCTGCAAATTGTTTACTGTGATCACCATATACAGCATTTGGCTAGACATTCCAGATTCTGACACACTGAAATCAGTTTGGTATATTAAGTTGTACTTCCCACATGCATTTAGTTCTGTAGAAACACACTGGGGCTAATATATTCAGGGGTTATTACTACTTTATTTATTCATACATGACCCTTTCTGTCAGTCTCACACATCCTGCAAATTCACAGTTCAGGTTGCTACTTCTAGGCTTTGTTCACATGTTAGACTAGTGGTGATTCAAACACTTTCCAACAGCCTCACTTCTGTCATGATTCAGCATTTCAACAGGGGATATATCTCACATGTGACTACCTCAGATTCTGAAGCTGTACTCTTGAGACTACTGCAGGTTACACTATATTTAATTAATGGTGGGACATCTGTATTACAGCACTGTTTAATTCTATCAATTATATTTCCAGTTACACTTGCATACTGATGAACTTGTTGCAGCCATACCTGCAGACTTTCAAATCTTGCTTGCACATTATATTACTTTTAATCAATACACTGCAGTGTTCTGATACATGCTACAGTATAATATTTATTTACAAGTACTGGGTGGGGTTACTAACCTGCACGGTGGCGCATCCGCACCAGCCTACGGGCATGCATCTCGCGATTCATAGAGCGGACACCTGCAGCTGTAATCTGAAGAAGTAATATTGGACTACACATCTCCATGGTATCAGCTAGTTGAAATCACTTACATACATAAGTAAAATGTAACTTACTCAGTAGTGGGGCGTTGGGCATATCCCGGCCTCCTGGATCCATGGACAACTGGTCTTGCTTGCGTCGCTTCAAGTCAGCATGGTGGTGACGGACCTGCTCACCAGTGCGTGGAATGCCAGTAGCACTGGTCAGATCACGAGCCAACTGGTCCCATGCCTCTGCCCTATATGCTCCCCATGAGACCTGGCCCTGCATGAGTTGGGCCTCGTGATGATGGACAAGGAGCCAGACCATGTATCTGGACTCCTCAACGCGCTAACGCTGTGCTCGAAGCAACGTTCCTCACCTACTCCACTCATTCTGACTGCAGCTCTGATCTACAATCGTTTCTGCTGTGTATTCCCGCCTATGGGGCTTATATATGCCGATTTTCCCGCACATTTCTCTGATTGGCCATTTTGGAATTGTATCTACTTCACTGAAAATGCTTTATCATGCTCCATTCTGGATTTTATCCCATATATATGCTATTTCTGCATTTCTAGGTATTGCTGTCATGGCTTAGTGGTTTAGTACCTTGACTGTAGTGCATGGTATCCTGGGTTCAAATCTGGCAACTGATTTTTGATTTTCCTGACAGAAATGAGTTGAGACCTGTCAATCAAACATGCCAAAAGCACTTTTAAGCATTTAAAACCAGGTCTGCGCGTTTGTGGAGCTAACGACGCGCACTGGCAGTTAGCTTGTGGAGCACCAAGCATAACGGTGTCGCTGGGATAAACCTTAATTGGCTAGTGACACACATGTTCAGCTAAGCACAGCTAGTTGCAAACAGTTTCAGTCTGTTAAACCGATGCCTAGCAACAGGCACGCAGTTTGCAGCTTTTTAAACACTACTCAGCTACGGGCACTCCGTCTCACAGCAGCTTAGCTATCAGTACATTTCTGACTATTTTTGTTATTGTGTTACTTCAGAATATATGCTCCGTTTCATTCCATTTTACAAAAGGGAATACATTTACATTTGTACAATACTGTCAGGGGGCTTTTTAGTGCTTATTTACAAAAAAAAAAAAAGGTTGTTGTGGGGTTCAACCCTGCCTGCCTACTCTTAGGCCGGCAACTCTACTGCTAAGCTATTACTTCTTGGCTTACTTTGCATATTTAGTTCTTATATCCTTTTCCACTGATTGCTAACTGTGATTGCGCTAGTAGCACACGGGCGCACACAGTAGCAAACATTTACGGGGTTTTAAAAAAAAAAAAGGTTTTAATTTAATTTTATTACATCTCTTCACTTTATACAGTGATGGTCTATCGGGGCATGTGTTGTGTAGTGTGTTTATGCACATTTCCATGCCTCTCTGGGCTGTTTGCTTTAAACCCTTCTAGTCTTCCGGGCGTGTCCGCTTGCAGGGCTTAGCCTACTGACACGCTTCTACTCTCTTACACGGACCGTGTAAGAGTTACTAGTGTGATTCAGCATGCCTCATGCACCTCATGCATATGCATGACATGCTGACATCACACAGTTTCACTGCAGCCTCCGTGTAAGAGTTATAACTCTTACACGGAGGCTTCCTGAATTTGGCCCATGATATCAAATAGAACAAGACTTTAAACACTTGAATATAGACAAATATATGGTTGAACTTATATATGAGGAGGAACATGACATAGTGAAAGTTGCAGCTAGGAATGTAACTACTTATAGAGAAGCAGTGTTGTTAGAAGGGATATGTTAGCAGAGTTAGTACATACAGCCAAATTGTATAAGTAGTGCTAAGTTAATAATTAATCTGGAGTGTTACATGTGCAAAGCCAAGATTCAAATAAGTGTCTTTTAAGAGATATTTTGAAATGATTAAGATCACTCATGGATCTAATTCGATGTGGAAGGGTATTCCAATTTTTGGCAACAAAGTTAGAGTAAAGAGAGTTGCCTGTCGTATTGGATACTTTGGTTACTTGGAGTAAGCCTTTGTTAGTTGATCAAAGATTACGAATGTTAGAATAGGGTTGTAGAAGATTTTTTAGGGAAGGTATGTTGTCAGGATTGTGCTTTATTTTGTGAGCCATTATTAATTGGTTATAGTTCATAACATGAGATAGTTCCAAACAAGAAAGATTTTTGAGGCATTAACAGTGATGGGTTGAATGTGTGGAATCTGTTGCAAATTTGGCAATCTTATTGTAATGATTCTAATTTACTTAGTTCTGACTTTTTGAGGTTGGTAATTACGGGAGATGCATATAAGAGTGAGGAGAGATGGTGTGTTCTAGCTATGGCTATTCTTGCAGCGTCTGTTAAGACTTTTGTTTCGATACATTGTTCCTATTTTCTTGTACACCTTTTTGATTGTGTTAGAAATGTGTATGTCAGATTTTAGTTCGTTGTCAATTATTACACCTAATAGTTTTGTTTGGGAATCTGGGAAAATCCTAGTATTATTACTGGCAGTGATATAAAAGTTAGCTGGGAGGTTAGTAGGTTTAGATGGATGAAAGATCATAAGTTTAGTTTATTAGGGTTGAGAATGAGTTGTGAGTTTGCTAGCTACGTTTCAATATCAGAGAAGGCTTTTTGTGTGACTGTAAGAAGTTGAGTTATTGTGGATGCTGCACATACGATATATAGATGCTTGGCAGGAGGCAGTATTAAGATAATTTATGAATATGCTGAAGAGAAGGGGTCCTAGGTTTGAACCCTGAGAGACTCCAAGTGTAACAGGAAGGAGTAGGGATAGATCTTGCTTCCATTTCACAGCTTGCTGGTGGCTAGATAGATAACTTTGAAACCAGTTAACAGCATCAGGGTTGATATTAAGATTATTCAGAGTGGACAGTAACTTAGCATAGGAAGCTGTATCAAATGCTTTACACATGTCCAAAAAGATTGAAGACACTATTTTGCCATTATCTCTGAATTTATTTATAGTATTAGTGAAACTTATAAGGGCTGTAGTAGTGCTATAATATGGTCAAAATCCATGCTGTGAAATGCATTATTGTATTCTTTGGGAAGTCATCTACCCCAGGGAGTTACTACATTGACAACATGTCCTTAAGAGTCGACCAAGGTGTTTGGGATTTGTGAACCTATCTGGACAGTGACCTAACTTTTCACCAACATGTAAACAAATGTGTTACATCTTGATCTAGGGATGTCATTGTCCCCTTTGACATGTATCTAACCAGGCACATGCAACAACCAGAATGCCACAGATACCATAATAAAAGATACAAAGCCTAAACAACATGGGCCAACTCAAAGCCCTGTCACTATACTCGTATCTTATTGACTGCTAAGAGGTGACCTGTGTCTGGCATATAACACATCCTCTGATCCAATACTTATGGATTTACTGCACATTAGTAAGTCAAATTGCATCAGAAATACTCAGTCTAGGGATCTAAACCTCTTCTGCAACATTAACAGAATGGCTTGGAGGTACCAATACATTTAGCAGAGGATACACTGCTATGGAATAGACTCCCCATCCACATAAAACAAAGTTCATCCTTGTCCATATTCAAGACCAATTTAGATCTATGGATGGAAAACAGAAAAAATACCACAAGACTACCCCTGTACTATTAATGGAGGCAGCTTCTAAATACTTTATCCCATGCACAGGTCACCTCAAATTATCTATGGTATGATCACAGTTATTCTCATTAGAGGTAATGTATAATTATTGACCATGGAATGGGTAAGGCCAATCTATAAGGAAATGGGATAGGTTATTTTGAGCACAAAAGGAAACTGGCTAGGCTTAAAATGGCCCTCAAGGGCAGCTAGCTTAGTATGTTCCTATGAACCTATAAAGAAAGAGGTTTTCTACAGATATTGTATGCTTTCTGCCTATTAAAGGTAAGAGATGTAAAATGTTTCATTTGTTTTGTAAACTACTTATATTATGCTTGACAGTTCATAGATTCATTGGTGAGTAACAGGCAGGTGGTCTAAATGACCACAGAGTCCCTAATCATGCACCCTAGGAAGCATAACCAGCAGATCTATCTACTTCCTTGATAAAGGCCGCAGTGCTAGTCACGGGAGTAAGTTCATGTTAACTCATTCAATTGTCAAGACTTAACTTGAAAGAAAGCAGTGTGGTACACCATTTAACATGCCAGGGAAGTTTGCTGTCAGACACAGATAATCTTTTGGTGAACTAACTTGTTCCTCCAAGAAGTGCTATTTATGTTACAATGTAAATTGAGAACTTTTTCCCGGGGAGGCTTCCTGAATTTGGCCCATGGTATCAAATAGAACAAGACTTTAAACACTTGAATATAGACAAATATATGGTTGAACTTATATATGAGGAGGAACATGACATAGTGAAAGTTGCAGCTAGGAATGTAACTACTTATAGAGAAGCAGTGTTGTTAGAAGGGATATGTTAGCAGAGTTAGTACATACAGCCAAATTGTATAAGTAGTGCTAAGTTAATAATTAATCTGGAGTGTTACATGTGCAAAGCCAAGATTCAAATAAGTGTCTTTTAAGAGATATTTTGAAATGATTAAGATCACTCATGGATCTAATTCGATGTGGAAGGGTATTCCAATTTTTGGCAACAAAGTTAGAGTAAAGAGAGTTGCCTGTCGTATTGGATACTTTGGTTACTTGGAGTAAGCCTTTGTTAGTTGATCAAAGATTACGAATGTTAGAATAGGGTTGTAGAAGATTTTTTAGGGAAGGTATGTTGTCAGGATTGTGCTTTATTTTGTGAGCCATTATTAATTGGTTATAGTTCATAACATGAGATAGTTCCAAACAAGAAAGATTTTTGAGGCATTAACAGTGATGGGTTGAATGTGTGGAATCTGTTGCAAATTTGGCAATCTTATTGTAATGATTCTAATTTACTTAGTTCTGACTTTTTGAGGTTGGTAATTACGGGAGATGCATATAAGAGTGAGGAGAGATGGTGTGTTCTAGCTATGGCTATTCTTGCAGCGTCTGTTAAGACTTTTGTTTCGATACATTGTTCCTATTTTCTTGTACACCTTTTTGATTGTGTTAGAAATGTGTATGTCAGATTTTAGTTCGTTGTCAATTATTACACCTAATAGTTTTGTTTGGGAATCTGGGAAAATCCTAGTATTATTACTGGCAGTGATATAAAAGTTAGCTGGGAGGTTAGTAGGTTTAGATGGATGAAAGATCATAAGTTTAGTTTATTAGGGTTGAGAATGAGTTGTGAGTTTGCTAGCTACGTTTCAATATCAGAGAAGGCTTTTTGTGTGACTGTAAGAAGTTGAGTTATTGTGGATGCTGCACATACGATATATAGATGCTTGGCAGGAGGCAGTATTAAGATAATTTATGAATATGCTGAAGAGAAGGGGTCCTAGGTTTGAACCCTGAGAGACTCCAAGTGTAACAGGAAGGAGTAGGGATAGATCTTGCTTCCATTTCACAGCTTGCTGGTGGCTAGATAGATAACTTTGAAACCAGTTAACAGCATCAGGGTTGATATTAAGATTATTCAGAGTGGACAGTAACTTAGCATAGGAAGCTGTATCAAATGCTTTACACATGTCCAAAAAGATTGAAGACACTATTTTGCCATTATCTCTGAATTTATTTATAGTATTAGTGAAACTTATAAGGGCTGTAGTAGTGCTATAATATGGTCAAAATCCATGCTGTGAAATGCATTATTGTATTCTTTGGGAAGTCATCTACCCCAGGGAGTTACTACATTGACAACATGTCCTTAAGAGTCGACCAAGGTGTTTGGGATTTGTGAACCTATCTGGACAGTGACCTAACTTTTCACCAACATGTAAACAAATGTGTTACATCTTGATCTAGGGATGTCATTGTCCCCTTTGACATGTATCTAACCAGGCACATGCAACAACCAGAATGCCACAGATACCATAATAAAAAGATACAAAGCCTAAACAACATGGGCCAACTCAAAGCCCTGTCACTATACTCGGTATCTTATTGACTGCTAAGAGGTGACCTGTGTCTGGCATATAACACATCCTCTGATCCAATACTTATGGATTTACTGCACATTAGTAAGTCAAATTGCATCAGAAATACTCAGTCTAGGGATCTAAACCTCTTCTGCAACATTAACAGAATGGCTTGGAGGTACCAATACATTTAGCAGAGGATACACTGCTATGGAATAGACTCCCCATCCACATAAAACAAAGTTCATCCTTGTCCATATTCAAGACCAATTTAGATCTATGGATGGAAAACAGAAAAAATACCACAAGACTACCCCTGTACTATTAATGGAGGCAGCTTCTAAATACTTTATCCCATGCACAGGTCACCTCAAATTATCTATGGTATGATCACAGTTATTCTCATTAGAGGTAATGTATAATTATTGACCATGGAATGGGTAAGGCCAATCTATAAGGAAATGGGATAGGTTATTTTGAGCACAAAAGGAAACTGGCTAGGCTTAAAATGGCCCTCAAGGGCAGCTAGCTTAGTATGTTCCTATGAACCTATAAAGAAAGAGGTTTTCTACAGATATTGTATGCTTTCTGCCTATTAAAGGTAAGAGATGTAAAATGTTTCATTTGTTTTGTAAACTACTTATATTATGCTTGACAGTTCATAGATTCATTGGTGAGTAACAGGCAGGTGGTCTAAATGACCACAGAGTCCCTAATCATGCACCCTAGGAAGCATAACCAGCAGATCTATCTACTTCCTTGATAAAGGCCGCAGTGCTAGTCACGGGAGTAAGTTCATGTTAACTCATTCAATTGTCAAGACTTAACTTGAAAGAAAGCAGTGTGGTACACCATTTAACATGCCAGGGAAGTTTGCTGTCAGACACAGATAATCTTTTGGTGAACTAACTTGTTCCTCCAAGAAGTGCTATTTATGTTACAATGTAAATTGAGAACTTTGAATCAAGTGTTTTTAATAGTACCATAGTTTCTAAGGTGGATAAGGTCTTCAAAAACTGTCTCTTTCATAGCCCAGAAGGGAAAACAGAACTGCCAAGTTTTTAATTTTCTTGCTTATAAACATTGTGGACTTTCAGGTTGGGTGACTAGTTTAGTGATACACACTACATGGTGAGTTATATTCAATAACTGTCTAATAAGGGAAGAATGCAGGGAGACAATGACATGCCTGAATCTGCTGGTTGTACCTTTGATAATTGACTTGAGAGTGTAAAATGATTTCCTCACAATAACTGATACATTCATAGATTCATAGGTTCATAGGTGTTTCATAGGTTCATAGGTATTTACTAGGCTAATGACCACAAGGACCTTTTTAAGCCTAGCCATGCATCCCAAATCTCTGGCAAGTTTTGATACCCTTGATAAGTGTAAGCAGGGGCCTGGGAGATGAACCATTTACAGGTTACCTGTTTGCATTAGAGATATAGGTGCCAAACCAGGGATGAATTTCCGGTTTCCCATCCAATTGTCCAAGTTGCCCTTGAATTGGATTAGGGAGTAACTCTGCTTCTCATGGATGGAAAGCCTGTTCCATACACAGGGTAGTCTCTGGGATACATATCTATCTCTCCAGCACATCCTATTTATATCACAGGCAAGGTTTAAGTCTTTAGAATGAGTAATTATGGTACTGTTTGTTATGTGGATATGCAGGAGGTCCATCAGAGTGGTGTCTGACAATTCCCTATATGCCAAACATAGATCTCCCCTCAAAAGCCTGTAGGAGACAGAATACAGGGATAGGGCCTTGAGGTGGTCTGCACAGGACATGTTACTTACGCCCTGTGTTCTTTTAGTGAGGAACCTCTGTAAATGTTCCAGTTGTTGGATATGCTTGGATAGGTACATACCAGAGGGTGATAAAAGGACAGCACATTGTCAATGAATGTCAGTTAGTGCAGAGGATTAAGGCTATGAGTTGTTGATGAACTGCTTCTTGTAGACCAGAGTTTGATTCTGCCAGACCCATTATGCCCAATACGTGACTCTAGGCAAGTCACGTGACCAAATATTGTTCTGGAACAAGTGAGAAAGTGGTCTTCTGAACCACATGTCTATTAACTGCAAATGACCTGAGCTCTTTAAAGACAATATTAACCTTAAATGGGTTTTATTTAAGTGATAATCAGTGGGATGCACTTTTTTCCAAAATGCAAGTATACTTTTTTTTCAGGCTAGGGCCATGGTCAGAATACCAAGTGCTGACTGTGTGCAGCTCCTCTTGTAGAATTTGAGGGTTGTAGGTGAGTCAATCAAGACACCTGGTTTGCAGTCATCTGCATACTTAGTCAACTTCAAAACTTGTGCATCTGCCTCCACATTAGATAAGTAGATTTTCAAGAGAACGGGATCCACTGCAGAGCTCTGATATACTCCAATAGTGACTACAGTTCCCAGGTACAGTGCACTGACATACTCCTCTAGTGATTACAGTACTGTAGTACAGTGCACTGATATACTCTACTAGTGAGTACAGTACCTCTGTACAGAGCTCTGATATACTCCAATAGTGACTACAGAACACCGCTACAGAGCTCTGATATACTCCACTAGTGAGTACAGTACCCCAGGACAGTGCACTGAAATACTCTACTAGTGAGTACAGTACCCCAGTACAGAGCTCTGATATACCCCAACAGTGACTATAGAACACCACTACAGAGCTCTGATATACTCCACTAGTGAGTACAGTACCCCAGGACAGTGCACTGAAATACTCTACTAGTGAGTACAGTACCCCGGTACAGAGCTCTGATATACTCCAACAGTGACTGTAGAACACCACTACAGAGCTCTGATATACTCCAATAGTGACTACAGTACCCAGGTACAGTGCACTGATATAATCCTCTAGTGACTGCAGTACTGCAGTACAGTGCACTGATATACTCTACTAGTGAGTACAGTACCCCTGTACAGAGCTCTGATATACTCCAATAGTGACTACAGTACCCAGGTACAGTGCACTGATATAATCCTCTAGTGACTGCAGTACTGCAGTATAGTGCACTGGTATACTCTACTAGTGAGTACAGTACCCCTGTACAGAGCTCTGATATACTCCAATAGTGACTACAGAACACCACTACAGAGCTCTGATATACTCTTCTAGTGAGTGCAGTACCCCAGTACAGTGCACTGATAAACTCTACTAGTGAGTGCAGTACCCCGGTACAGAGCTCTGATATACTTCAACAGTGACTGTAGAACACCACTACAGAGCTCTGATATACTCCTCTAGTGACTACAGTACTGCAGTACAGTGCACTGATATACTCTACTAGTAAGTGCAGTACCCCAGTACAGTGCACTGATATACTCTACTAGTGAGTACAGTACCTCTGTACAGAGCTCTGATATACTCCAATAGTGACTACAGAACACCACTACAGAGCTCTGATATACTCCACTAGTGAGTACAGTACCCCAGTACAGTGCACTGATATACTCTACTAGTGAGAACAGTACCATGTTACAGAGCTCTGATATACTCCAATAGTGACTACAGTACTGCAGTACAGTGCACTGATATACTCTACTAGTGATTACAGTACCCAGGTACAGTGCACTGATGTACTCCTCTAGTGGCTACAGTACCCAGGTACAGTGCACTGATATACTCCACTAGTAACTACAGTACTGCAGTACAGTACACTGATATACTCTACTAGTGACTACAGTACTGCAGTACAGGGCACTGATATACTCCTCTAGTGACTACACTACCCAGGTACAGTGCACTAATATACTCGTCTAGTGACTACAGTACCCCACTACAGTCCTGATATACTCTGCTAGTGACTAGAGTACCCCACTACAGAGCTCTGATACACTACAATAGAGACTACAGTACCTCAGGTAAAATGCACTGACATACTCCACTAGTGACTACAATATCCTGGTACAGTGCTATGATATACTCCACTAGTGACTACAGTACAGAGTCCAGATATACCCCACTACTGACTACAGTACCCCAGTACAGAGTCCAGATATGCTCCACTAGTGACTATAGTACCCCACTACAGAGCTCTGATATGCTCCACTACTGACTACAGTACCCCAGTACAATGCCCTGATATACTCCACTACTGATTACAGTACCCAGAGCATACCCCATTACTAGTAAAGTAATTCTGTGTAGTACAGCAGTCTCCATCTTATTTCCTGTAGCGCTCCTACTGTAGGTGGGCAGGGGGCAGAACCTCCTGCACTTGAGGAGGAAAAGTAAACAGGTATCAGGAAAAGAGAGGTTTTAATTCATTGAGCCATTGTTATATTTTTGTTGGGGACCATTGCCCCCCCCTAAGGTTATGGGCTCTGTCTGACTAACCATTTCACCTCTGTTATAATTTGCTACTAATTGTTATGGTCAAATGGCATTCTGTGAGTCACCACATGCAAAACCTGCCTGAACATAACAACCCACTGCTCCTGTAATGTCTGCAAGGACCTTTGGAAGGATGTGAAAGGAAAAAGAAATGGTTTCAACCATGTAAGCTTTCCCCTGTTAGTAATGTACTCATTCTGCATTTATGAAGCAGGTGTTAGTCTCACTTTCCATATATTTCAGCTACTTACTTAGGTCATCCAGCAACTGAAAACCTAATGAGAGTTATGGAGAGGCATGCAATGTTATGAAATATAGCTTGTTTTTCACCCCTGCACCAAACAAGTTATGTGGAACATTTTCCCAGTACTACACTGCATTTAGTGGCAGCCATGCTAATTAGAATGATTTGTTAATGTTTGTATTCCTATATTCACTGCCATTCAGTTACTATCCTGTTAATGAGCGTGCACTGTGTTGACATGCACAGCTGTGGGTGGTAACAGTTTTGGTTATAATCACATTCTAACTCAGCTTTTTCCTCATCACAAAATTTTAATGGCAATTTTGTGAAGGAGAAAATTGTAGAAGACCATGGAAGATAAAATGTACTCAAAGGCAAGAAAGAGGGAACCACATGTTGAAATATTAGACACACATTGAGATATGGCAAGTGTTCTTCCCTCAGTCACACTATTAAATCAATGATAAAAGTGGCATAGGTCAGCAAAGTGACCTTATCTCATCTGACAAGTAGAACAGACAGAACAGCCCCCCTCTGTCATCACGTGTAAGTCAGTCATACTGTAACCATGGAAATTACTCAAAGGCACTGAAGGTAACCAGAAGTACAGTGTATCACTAGCAGTTATCTTTACTTTGTAGAGTAATCAGGATGTGGGCATAAGATTATGGACCATATAGTGGTGCCTGTCACAAATCATGATGTAGCACACAGACTTAGAAAGGGATAGTGTCAAATAGGTGCAGCCATCACCTCTAGCTGGGTCTATATCAGAAGTTTTAATGGTCAAAAGAGCGAGCACTCCTTGATCAAGTTTTAAAGATTGAACTTCTAAACAGCGAAAACACGGACCAGTGATTTTTTTTCCTAGGGAAAAAAATCGCTGCTCCACAAAAAAAAGAAAAAAAAAACCCCAAATGTAAACACAATAAAAAGTGGGGGGCTTTGCCCCATAATGCACCCTACTTAAATATACCAACTCCGAGATCGCACCATAGTGGAGGAAATGGCAAACTTATGAAGATGGCCCAGAGATTTTTTTCCCCGGGAAAATAATCACTGTTCCATGTCTTCAATGTTTAGTGCCTTAGATCTTTAAAGCTCAATCAAACAGCATTCACTCTTCTGACCATTCGAGCTTTTGATACAGACCCCCTCTAGCCAGTGTGGACACAGGAGTGAATCACGAAGCGGCAAAGTATAACTTCTGCAGCTGTTTGTCAAAAGGCATGTCACTGGGATATGTTGTCCATCACATTAAGATCAATCAAGAAGAGAATTAATAAGTGAGACACATCAGCATTAAGGGCTAAGGGTTCAGTTACACTTATGATATATCAGCGACTGTTACACACCTACTAACTGGTTTAACAGCAGTGTTGTACTGATCATATTTCATAAAGATATATTACTGTAATAAAGAACTGCAGTGGTATTTATGCTTTTATGAACTTAATTAGGCAGTAATAAGAAATAAGCCATCAGTGTGTAAAACTACATTTATTTCTGAAATCAGGGGTGTTATATTTACAGGATATTAAAACCAAGCCTTCACTTGCAAAATCTGTTTAAGTTTACTACGCATATGCAGCTATCAAACCAAATACAGAGGTAACAAAAACATTAATTGATGTTCATACAGTAAGATAGTGACTGGTACGTGTCACTCAGGGGAACTCATCTGCAGTTCTTGCCACAAATAATTACACATTGCAGAAATATCTACATATTAATGGTAAGCCATACAGTTGTGCAGGAATGCCTTCGAGTTGTACTCTGATCACTGCAGTAACATAGAGAAATCATTCAGTCTGTGTTAGATTGATGCACTCAGGATACAGTAGCTATAACCTCCAACTTCATTTGTGAATTAATTGTGAATTAATGTCAAACAGCAGTGGGACATGAACATCTTAGCCCAGCTATCCCCAGTTCCAATGTACAAGTTGGCGATAAACACTGCAATGGTACTTCCTGAAGTAGAAAGGTAAAACATTACTAGTACAGAATACGTCACCACACAGTATATATTTATTCCATTTTACATCTGTAAAAAGTTAATAACATTATCCAGCAGTATTACATTGCCTGCAGGAACATTTGGAGACATTGAAAGCATGCTGCATTCCATGAGTGCTGTCAACACACACAAACGTGAAATTCGATGTCTGTCTCGAAACAACATTAACTGCTGACTGTGGGTTTTCAGGCACAGGACTAATACAAAGATTGATGCAGTTCAATTATTACACCATTGTGAAAATGTGTTTTATATAAATGGGTCACTTAGTCCAGTTCTTGGAAAGGCACATTACTAACACTGCAGTAAGTCAGTAAAAGCCCCAGTCAGACAAGTGCCTACATCCTTTACTGAACACCAAAAATATATGTCCATTGCATCAAGCAATGTAGGCCAAATAAAAACATATGGCATTTTTTCCATTTAGAGAAGTTTCCCACTGAGACATAAACAACAGTTCAACATGTATGCATAACTTAGACAAAATTTTATTTCATAAATATACTGAAAAGGTTAACAAAAATCTTACCCAGGTAATGACGTGAAATATAAAAAAACATAAACACCCCAGGTAAACATTTCACCAAAAACCCCACATATAATCTCAGTGTTATATCACAATCTCAGCCCACCCTAGGGACTCCAAAAACTAAACGGTATTGCACTGACTGACCATTCTTCATTCTAGCACATAAACTATGGGACTCTACTCCTCACTCAATTGAAGATGTCCAAAAGTACTCAAACATCAGACAGCAACTCAAGGAACAGGTCTTCACTGCAACAAAGAGCAGCTGCACCAAGTTTATGGTACCTAAACCTGCAGCTCTCTCACAGCCCTGTATCCCTATTTCATCCTTCCTTCTCACCTCTTGTCATTCCCTTTACTTTCTGCCTCTTCTTCATCCTAGTTCCCTCTTCTCTTTGCATTTATTTCACTACTTTCTGCTCCTCTTCCCTCTGCATGCCTCTCACAACCTTTTCCCTCTCTCTTCTCCCCTGGTATCCTTTCCTGCAACGATTCTCACTTGCCTTGTCTAATGTCTTTATAACTCTCTATCTATTGATATTGCTGCTTTCCCTGTAGCATGAACCATCTCAATCACTGTAGCTACATTTCATCCATAAAGCTGCTAAGCATAATTCCATTTTTCTATCCATGTTTTGATACTGTAAACTGTTTCTTAATCTATATGTTGTAGCATATTCTTGCACTGGTTATATTTTTATATATAAAAAAAAAAATATATATATATATATATATATATATATCTACGGGCCTACTTCAGTAGACCGAAATATCACATCATTGACAGTCAAAACACAGAGCCCAAAAGAACGAAACTACTCAACACTGAAAGTTCACCAAACTGAGTATCAAAACACTAACTTACAAAACACCGACACATACATACAAGTAATCCACACAAAGCACAATAAAATACTACTACAAGATGGTCGACAATGACGTTAGTAAGCACAAAAAGACTCCCAGCAACCTCTACTAAATCATTTACTCTTATTTCGCTGATAATAACCTTAAATAACAACCTTACCTACTACACTGTAACACCCGCGGTGGTGGTGCTGCAGTAGCGTTGTCGCCTCACCGTAAGACGTTGTCCAGTTCGACTGTCAGTCAGAGCATCTTCTGCATGGAGACATGCGTGAATGGGCGTACCTTTGTTGAAGGTTGTGCATCAGGGCTGGCAAGTCGGTACGTAAAAATCAACTGCCAATCATTAGCGGGCCGGAGTTCCGCTGTGGCAACCCCTAACTGGGAAAAGCCGAAAGTCACAACAACCTACTACACTGTAACACATACAAGATAAACTATAAGGCAGCTACAAAATAAACACATCTCTCTACACCAGAACATCCTGCAGCGCCATTATCCAGTGAACTGAAGTATCCCATAAATCCATGGTACCTATATTACATTAACAAAACTACTATAAACAAACAAAATTTCATAAACTGCTGTTACTCCATTTTTTGCTCTTCTGGGGAGCTGCACCCCCCACCCCCCCACTAATTATATATACCAACTTCGAGATTGCACTACACTGAGGAAAGGGCATACTTTCCAATCCTCACTGTATCGCTTGGTATTTGAAATTTTGATTATGTGGTCTTTCGGTCTACTGAAGTAGACCCATATATATATATATATATATATATGTATATACATATATATATATATATATATATATATATATATATATATATATATATGGGACTACTGCTCTACACGAAGAACACTTCTTCAAAATAGAGCAGCAGACCCACACTTCAGTGAAAGTTCACTTCAACGAAAGTGCACTTTCGCTGAAGTCTGGTTGCCCGAGTGACACAGTAAAAAAAAAAAAAAAAACACTAAAACATGTTTTTGCAGGGAGGCAAACCCCCCCTGCACCCCACACCACCCTACTTTAATATTCTCACTCCGAGATCACACTACAGTGGGGAAAAGGAAATATTCCCTTGTCCCCACTGTACCACGATCTCAGCACTAGTTTGCTTAGTTGTGCATCAACACTAAACATTGATGTACAACTAATGTTAAATGCAAACTGCATGTTTTTATAACTACAAATGTTTTTTTTTATTATTATTTTAACATTCCCAGGAAGGTGCATTTTTGACAAAATGCACTTTCATGGAAGTGCACTCACGAATTTAAGTTTCATTGAAATGTAAATTTGTTGTAGTGACCAGATCCCATATATATATATATAGATATATATATATATATATATATATATATATATATATATATATATATATATATATATTTTTTTTACATATCACAATATTCTTTTATCTGTAAATATATTTTCTTAATTTCTTATGTGATCCTATTCACCCGGGCTGTGCTTGCAAATAGTCAGTTCAGATCAGTGTCATATCTCAGTAAATAAATATGAATAAATAAATAAATAAATAAACAATACTGTCTCTCATGGGTATTCCGCAGTGGTGCAGCAGTAACATTGTTGCCTCACAGCAAGAGGTTCTCCCATTCGATTCTCAGCTAGTGTGTGGGGAGTTCCTTCTGTGTGGAGTCTACATGTCCTCCCCATAGGTTGAATGGCGTTCTGAAAGACATGCATGAATGGGCGTGCCTTCGTTAAAGGTTGGGTGTCGAGCTGGCAACTCAACACCATGAAAATCTACTGCCAGTCATTAGCGGACCAGAGTTCTGCTATGGTGACCCCTAACCGGGAAAAGACAACAACAACTGTCTCTCATGGGATGGAATACACACCCATTCACCTACTGTATTTTGTGGTTTCCTGCATGACCTTCTTGACTTTTTCCATGATTGTAAGTTCGGATGTTATTCAGTAATCATAATGTTACAGGCATGTACTTGTCCTCCAACATGAGGTTTGTTATAATGTACTGACAACATCAGAGAAAAAGGGGAAATGTATCATGACAGCAACAACTCAAAACCAGCTTTACACATTCACAAACTAGGAGGATACCTAGGATGCCATGCCATCACGCTTCTAGAGGTGGACCTTCCCTGTTTATATATTTATTTTTTGGAATACTGTTTCTTTACTCCAAAAAATAAATAAATGAAGCACCCATTCAAGGGAAAATGAAAGACAATCCCATGGCACAAGGACAGGTCCAGGGCAATGGTACTCCACTTAACTTGATGTTACCTTAAAAGGTGAGAGGTCATAGGAGTACAGACCTCTCAATGTTCAAGCATTGTGAAGGTGACTGAATGAGTTTTTTTTTTTTTTGATTTAGTATTTGAACATTAAGGGACAGAAGCAGGGACATTTTGAAAAAGAAAATGTGCTGATGACTGAAATGTTATTAATTTTACAATAAATGTCAGACTGATCAGTCACTTGTGTTGGGCAATACTTATGTGGAAAATTAGGTGAAATAAACTCTGCGGTGAGAGAGACATTACTGTACAATGATGCTGACAGTGATTAACCAGATATTTTTTACAGTATTCTTCTAGCTTTATGATTTGTAAGAAACAGCTTAGATTGGAATACTTTAAAGTGTGGCACATTACTTGTGTGGACTGGGGAGGCATACTTCTCGGCATCTTAGCAAGAAATCTGGACAAAGCCAAATATAAGGGGAGGGTCAAAGGCCCAACATAAAGAAATATTTAAAATATTGGTGTTATAAACTTAGAAAGTTGCTTGAATAATAGAAGTTGTGATAGTGTACATTTTCTGAAGAGCATGAAGTCATGACTTCACTCCTAAATAATTTGCCAGAAAATCACAAATTTTGTGAGGAGCAGACTAAAAATATGAGACAAAAATCTGGATATTCTGCAAAAATCTGGACAGTTCAGAGGTATGTGTGGAGGTCAAATAATATTGCATTGAAGTGATTATAATTGCTTAGTGGGTATAAAAGACAAACAACAAAAACTCTTCTGGAGTTTCCTGGCAGTAGCTAGAAAAGTTATTACAAAAAAAAATGGAAATTGAACTCAGTTCTTACATTCAAAGAATTTTTAAATTTAAAGCAATACTATGTAAAACTGAAAAAGAGGTGATCATATTAATATCTACAGGTATAAATCAAAGACTTTTACTGGTTGGCATAACCTTGAAATGTTACTATTGAAATACCAACACTCTTAATGTGTTAACTGTATAAGATTATCTTGGTGATTCAGTGTATCCCTAACATTGCATAACAGTATGTGATGTTGAATATTTTTTCCTATCTGTGTCTATATATATATATATATATATATATATATATATATATATATATATATGTGTGTATATATATATATATATTGTAAATATGTTAAATTAGTAAAACTTTTCTTTTAAAAAAATAACTGCTTGGAGGGAGTTGTCTAGATGAAAGGAACAGCGGTGCAAAGTGTAACATAGAAATGCAGCTGAAGGCAATAAAACCATCAGCTATTGCCATAAGCTGTGTGCTTCCATTTAGCCTGAGTCACATTGTACAAATGCAACGGTGGAATAATAATGATACAGAAGGAAGGAGATACATTGTCAGGGTGCGATGGAGGCAGGGACAAAGTAGTTAATGACTGAAGCAGGATAATGGAGGTCGTAACAATATGTAGCAACAGGTACATACAAAATAGTATCCCTAAAAAGGTCAGTAACACTTAGCTAATGGCTAGATTAGAGCCCTTACAATTAGTCAACGTGGTGGTGCTGTGGTAGCATTGTCGCCTCACAGTAAGACGTTCCACCGGATTCATGAATCCTCCGTGTAAGACTAAATAAGTCTTACTCAGAGGCTGCAGTTGAACGGTATAATGTCAGCATGCCATGAATATTCATGAGGGTACGCTGACTCAAACCCAAGTCCAACATGGACCGTGCAGTCAAGCAGGGGCTATGTCCGACTGACGAGCAGTGGAAATGTCTATGCCCCTGCAAGTGTGTTAAAAAACAAAATGTCAACACACAAGAGCGAGTCCACTCAAATGTCCATGTACCCAACACCACACTCCCTGACATTGTAAACCCCATTACAGTTCTAAAAAGTAAAACTATTAAATTTTTTTTCAAATTCCCAATATAGCTGCCCGTATTTGTGTGTGTGTGCCCATTGCTTAGCTGCAGTTAGCAATCTCAACATGGAAGAGCATAATAAGGAATGTTTATGCAAATTATGCCAAATAGTAATAGTGTAGTGGTAGAGCGTTCGCGCAAAGAGAAGGCATTCATGGTACGAGTCCTACCACTCCCCTTCCTATTTTCTGTTCCAAATTAGTATATGAAATAATTCCTGACCTATATGCTGAAACTTTTACTAAAAGGCATTCAAATGGCTTATGTATCAGTGAGCAAAATGTATATTTATAAAGGAACCTGATATATAATTGCCCACAGTTAAGCAACGCTTAACCCCACGCAATATAGTTGCCCCTAGCTAACTCGTGCTTTACCCAGCGCAATGTAGTTCCCCATAGCTAAATCGCGCTTTACCCAGCGCAAAATAGTTGCCCATAGCTAAATAGCGCTTTACCCAGCACAATCAGTTTGCGCAGAGGTGCGCACCATGCCAACCAGCGCACCGTCGGGCAACGTGGAGCAATGTAGAGCAAAGTTGCTTAAACACAGCCACGCCCCCTAACCTGTCTGGACAGTAGTAAAATAAAAAGCAATGACAAGGTTCGAACCCGGGACACTGTGCACCATAATCAAAGTACTGAACCACTAAGCCATGACATCTTAGGATAAACATCCACTCTTAACATATATATATATATATATATATATATATATATATAGTAATAAATGTTTGATTAACCATTGCTAAGCAGGTCTGCAGTCATCCAAGAATATTCAAAAATGGCCAATCACAGAAAAGTGCGGGAAATGCAGCATATTTAAGCCGCATAGGTGGGAATACTCGCCATAACTGATTGTAGCTCCCATCTGCAGTTAGAATGTCTGGTGCTGGAGAGGGTACACGCTTTTGAGCGCAACACTGGGGCATCGAAGAGTCAAGATATATGGTTTGGCTCCTAGTCCATCGGCATGAGACTCGACTCCTGCAAGGCCAGTTCCAAGGAATGGAGTATAAGGCGGAAGCTTGGAACCAGTTGGCTCATGAACTCACCAGTGCCACAGGTGTCCCTTGGACTGGTGAGCAGGTCTGTCACCACCATGCAGACCTGAAGAGGCAGAAGCAGGACCTTCTGAACCAGTGGATCCAGGAGGCCCATCAAATGCATGATGCCCCACTACTAAGTAGGTAGCCATGGAATGCAGTATGTAAGACAAGCTAATATAGTCTAAATAATGGATAGGTATGTCTCAATATCCCTTTATTTACTCCACAGCTGCAGGTGCTCGTGCTATGAATCAGCAAGCCTATGCAGATAGGCTGCTAAGGCTGTGTCATCAGGCAGGTTAGTAAATATTTTGTATGTACTGTTACATGATATATGTGAGTGAGCATGACAAAAGTGTTTCAGCCCAATAATACAGCAATAAAATGTCCTGATTAAATCCTCTGCATGTACTGTTATATAACAAACATCAGTGAGCCAGAAATAGAGTGTACTAACCCACCAATCAAGGTAAAATAATTCTGGAATACTATTCCTGCATGTACTGTCATAATATATAAGTGAGCAGGCCTGAAAAAGAGTATTGTAACCTATCAAGAAAGGTATATCATGTCCTGAATATGTCTTCCATATGTACTGTAATAACAAGTAAAGGAGAGAGCCTGTAGAAAAGAGTGTTCAATGTAATTAATAAAGGTATAAAACTTGGAGTGTGTCTGTGTCACTTACTTTGAAATGTTGTTGTACCCTTGCAATAAAAAATAGTACTGTTGTATTAGGTGCTGTCAACCCACAGTTGTGCAGTCCCATAGGAAGTGGATGAAGGAAGTGGCAGTAGCTGTGAAGCATAAAACATTCATTCCCTGAATAAATCCTCTGCATGTACTGTTACATATCATAAGTCAGATAGCCAGGAATAGAGTGCAGTAACCCATGAATAAAGCAAAAACATGTCTGAAATACTATCTCTGCATGCACTGTCATAGATAAAAAGTGAGTGAGCCTGTAAAACAGTCTTGTAACTTATCAATAAAGGTATAACATGTCCTGAATAGGTCTACTGTATGCAGTGTAATGTCAAATAAAGGAGAAAAGAGTTTTAATGTAAATAAGAAAGGTATAATACTTGGGGTGTGTATGTGCCAATTACTCAGAAATGTTGTTGTACCCTTGCAGTGAAGAAATGTTACTCTGTTGTAGTAAGTGCTGACAACCCCCAGTAGTGCAGTCCCATATAAACTGGATGAAGGAAGTGCCAGTAGCTGTAAAGTATGCAACAGTCCTCAACAGTTGTGAAATGGTTGACATGCATAGGTAAATCTGGCACACGAGTAGCCTGTCAAGGTGTTCCCCAGAAATGTCAGTGTGCTACCTGAAAAGTAGGGTTGTGTAGAAATCAAGTGAAAAAGGCATGTGAACACATCCAGATGTGCAGATACATAAACAATTCAATTTAATACAAGTATGTAGCAGTAACATCTGCATCCTGGACAGTAACTATGTCAGATATAGGTCAGGTATATCATGAAGTAGCAAAACCCATAACGCAATCAAATGCATGTTGCCTAGTGTAAGAATACATGTAGGGGATATACACCTGCAGTCAATAGGAATGTAGTGTACAGATAAAGTACTAATAAGGTGTTAATGGAGGTTTCTTTTCACACCCTACTTCATGTGCATAAACAATGCAATTCAACACCTCAATGGGTATGTCTAATCTCATAACATTTGTTGGGACTTATGTCCTATTGTTATATAAAATCTGCACTTACTTTGATGCATGTCCCCTGTTAAAACACCACAGTCTTGGTGGCCTGTTGCCACCAATCATCCCTGCATGATGTTGGAATGGCCACTGTCGTTCAATACATGCATGTGTTATGCTTGCTGTTCAACTGTTGTAACCCTGGTGTGTTGGGTTAATGGGAATATTACTGCATGCTATTACAACTAACCTGGAATGCTGTTGTCTATGTTGTAATTAAACACACCTAATCACAGAACGTATGGGAAGGCCGGTCCCAGCAGACCCACCTGTCCCTCCTCAGCTGGCAGTTGCACCTGGCACCAGCAGGTCTGGTGCCCAGCCCAGGCCACCCTCCTCAGTAGGTCCTGTGCCACCTTCGGGTGGAAGCGCTGCAGGGGATGGGGCTCGCCCCCCCTGCAAGCGTGGGCGGAGAAGGGCCTCCTGTTACCCTTTGTAGGGTCCGGGTTGTGGTGCATAGGGAGATCCAGCGTTTAGTCGCTGTCCCCTATGCCAGCTCAAGGCGAGAGTGGCGTGACTCACGGGTGAGCCTGCCCCTCCTATGCAGCCCCCAGCACAGCGACCCTTAGGTCTGTGAAGGTCCAGTGGTGACTGCCCATGGGTGGGGATCTCAGTCCCACTGTTACCATCTGTGGGCTCATGGGCTTGCGATTTCCAAACATCCGTCCCCATCAATTGTGTTCACCCACCCCATGTGTCATACTCCACCCCTGTATGCGTCTTGTTTGTCGTGTCTGTTTATCTACCCAACCTACCTCCCCAAATATACCTACTTCCTCTACCTCACTTTCCACTTTCCCCTGAAAAAAAAAAAAAAAAAAAAGGGCAATCTGTATCCGAAAAAAAATTATGCCCCATACATAGCTTCCCATTTCGCACACATGTCCATTGGACATGTACACTGATAATTCTAATTGGCAGTACAACAAACTATGTTGTCCTAACCCCTCTCTCAAGGGTGGAAGGTTTCAAATTTCACTCCAAATTTGCAACATATGCACAGCTGCTGCTGGTAAAGAAATGGGCAGCTATGGACCTTCCCTACACCCGTCCTGCACATCCCGAGCTTGTTTTCCTACTGTCTTTCCCTCTTTGTGCCCCCTTTTTCACCACTTTCCTATCTCCCCATTTTCTTTTCTTTCAAAGAAATTAGCGCAGGGGTTAGCGAGAAGAAGCACTTTTAAGCAGTAATAAGCGGGATTAAGCGAGTGTGCTTATGTGTGCCCTTAGCTAAGCATTGCTAAGCATCACACAAACCTGCGCAAACCCGCTTACAACTGCTTAAAAGTGCCTTAGTCACTCTAGGTCAGGGCCCTTGTTCTGCTCAGCAGCAAAATTAAAATACCTTTGTTAGTCTCGAACCCCAGACACATAAGACTGCATGAAGTATCACTAAGCCACAACAGATATACAATAAATTTGTGCTGCAAAAAATATATCATTTATTACAATGAGTGAATGTAAAGGAAATATAGGAAGGCCATAACACAAAGCCTGTTCTGTGGATCTTTACCAGCAATTGTTGTGGGATTGCATTACATGAGTGTGATGTGAGAAGCAGCCAGTCAAGCAGAAAATAATGTTGCAGAGTCACTTTACAACCCCCACACAGTATCATAGCAGCACAAACACTGGCATATCTGACTAGGGCAGAGGCCATACCTCCTAACTCAGTCAACTTTCCAGGGATGTCCCTGATTGTGAAACATATTTTAGCTGTGTCCCTCAGAATCCCACAGAAAAGTACTGATGTCAGTCAGAATGGAGGGCTGTTACACAATGAATACTGACAATAATTACAGTAGACACTGCTTGTATGTCATGAAAGGAGTACTAATCCATATGCACTGCTTCACTTAAGTATACACCTACTGTTCCTATTATGTGTAAGGTGTACCTCACATTCAACTACATATCCATGACACCATGCAAAGATGTATGTGACTGTTATATAGGCCCGGCAAAAGCCCAAACACACAGGCATATAGGCTATACTGCTGTTAAACACTCTGCAAATAGCTTTCTTAGGCCCTCCCCAAGCATACCCTTATGTAGGAGTATAACACAGAAATACCAATGGATGTAGCCATGTACTGGTAGCAACTGACTATAACAATGCCATTGTAACAGTGCTGAAAACACCTGTGAATTGCACAAAGAATGACAGTGTAACGTCTGGCTACCTACTGGGTAAGTTCACAGGTGGGAACCATGCAGACAGACAACCTGCCCTGATAAACACACAGGTACACACCAATCCTGCAAGTCCAGTAAGATAATATTCACACACTAATGCATAATGCTCTCAGTATGTAAGCCTCCCCCCCAATTAAAAGATACTTGTGTGTTTAGGGTCTACCAACTGTGTAGGTAGGCATACTCAGTACAGGAATTGTCCAGTTGTCCTGCGAACCCTGTGCTAATGTCAACAATAAAAAACATAACCCTGCAGAAGTCAGTACATTAATATTCACAATATAGTCACATGAATGTTGTGTAAGCATTTGTAGTGGTGAGTAAAACTCTACACTGATAGCTTAGTGTTGGAAGTGGCAACAGTCAGTTCTGAGTACAACATGTACAGCACTGTCTACACCTCTAGCTTCATTTATAAGACATATACCAACCGTCTGACTTACACAAGAGTCTCCACAGCAAACAAGCATGGGCCCCACTCTGGATATCTGAAAGGGCTATGCCTACATACCTTAGCAATGTATAGCATTGGGTTGCTATGACAGTGAGTACTGCAATTACCACTCAGCAGGCTGTATGCATTTACCAAATGCTGTCCAACAATTGGTGCAGAGGGCATCACATGCACATGTGCAGATACCTATAAAAGCAGACAGGACTTGCTATCCCCACATGCAATCATTACATTGCAAGTTGCACATAGCGAGCAGGGAAAAAAAAAAAAAAAAAAACAGTACATTTCAGTACAAAAAAAAATTACATACACAGATGGACCCGGAAGGGCCATACAGGTATGTAACAGTTTGTAGTTACCGGCAGGTAGTAGATGGTTATGGTTAGTACTGTTGATCCTCTGATACATGCATATGTGGTAGCAGTAGGTATGTATGCACTGATGCCATGCATAAGTATTGCCATGGTGAAATTGTTGGGTAGCTGTGTGCAGTGGGACATGTGTGACAGTTGTAGGTCAGCAGTACATGTCAAACATCTGAACATGTTATCTATGGTCTGTACAGTACTGTGTTTAATGGCAGTTTTGGGGAGTATTGCAAACACCTAGATAAACTTGGATGTCACAGAGTAAGACATGCGTGATAGTCGCATAATGTGTAGCTTAGCATTGGCAGCCACTGTAGCAGGCTAGCATAGTGATGTATCATTTGCAGCTATGTATACCCTTGTACTATTACTGTATGCACACATGTGGCAACTGTCCTACCTGTAGCCAGGCCCAACAGGTCATCCATGAGGTGTATGGACTTACAACATTGTGGACCTTGTGTCTGTATGGCACACACATATGTCGAGATACATGTGTGTCTGATTTCTGAGCATCTGAACATGTGCATAGAGCAAAGGACATACTGCATGTGTTTGTGAAAGGCGGACATTTATATGTTGGTGCAGGTTATGTGCATATATCTATGTAGGTTGTAGTGTGTGTCAAACAAGACAGCATACAGTGCTGGCATATGACATGTGTTGTTCAAATGCCGTGGGTATGCTTTGTTAGGTGTATAGTCTCCCAGATATGGGGTCCTGCTAAACATATATGGGCTGAGAACACCTTCCATGCATTCTGCACAAGACTGTGCAATATCATTACATAACTGTATCCCCCTCAACCTTAGCATTATTGATATTCCCCCATGAAAGGTGGACTGTATATGTGCTGATATGCATATCAATGTGTACACCAGTGGATGTTGAAATGTACGCCCCAGGTGAATGTTGTACATGTATTGCCATCCCTGTTGTTAAAAGCCCTGTACCCATGAACTAACACATAGGTGGTAGTGCACTCAACACCGAAGGTGTGATAAGAGACTACGGGACACAGGTGGACAGTAGTGTCCCTAATGATGATCACTGTGCCACACTAGTCATGTAAAACTAGTACAGTCCATATGTCGTCAGTAAATTTGTGTCATCCATGGAAACAGAGGTCAGAGTTCCACTCCACTCATCAGTCATAACACCCATCATAGAGTACAATGTCCCTGTTGGTATGCACCTCAGAACACATACACAGCAAAAGTAGATGCCAGACACATACCTCACAAAGAGTGGTACCGGATTACAACAGATGCCCTATGCTGACTGCTTTACCAAACCAATTGTACACTGTGTCGCATACCGCCTACCCAGAGGCCACCCCTGGCCAACATACAAAGCTATGGCAAACCCACAGGTGTTGGATGTGCTCCATGTAAAGAGATGGAACACCAGACAAGATACACACTCTACTGCCCAACACCTTATAATGTAAAAAGCAGAACATGCTTGACTGGCACGTCATCATCACAGACACATACCATACTGGCGAACCAACCACCTATCAACAGCATATGAAGGTCCTCATTAGCAGTTGCCATCAATAACCATGATGATTGCATGTGAGATAGGAAACACAACCTGGTAATCACCCCTGTAGCTCTGCATGACAGGGGCACAGGAACCTACATTACATGTGTGTCGTAGTGCAGGGTACCATATGTTTATGCTTCCATAGGCCCTATTGATAACAGCCTATCAGCTACCTAGGGCATGATACACACATGCATGTACCTGTTGCAACACGTGGTATGTGAGGTTGACTGTGTGTGATGGAGAATGTGTATGTGAATGTATCAAAGATGTGTATATATGTGTGATAGCCTACTGGGAGTCTGTGTATACCATGACATGTAGTGTTGTAGCTCTAATCCCATCCAAATGTCCGTATGCTACTGTCAGGGCTGAAAATCACTATGGCATACGTTGTGATGTAGTCCCATGTTGTCAAATGGAGTGCGCCTTTGTAGGCTAAAGCAGTACATGTATGCTTATTGATTGTTAACACTAGTGAATACAAGTCACGTATGGACTGTAGTACTACCTGAAGCTGTATGCCTCAACTGCACAGTGTGGTTTATATCCACATGGCTTGGTAACACACTTTTGTTTGTTACCTGTAGTCCACACACATCACATACCTCAGGCATGAGTTATGTATGTGCTGACACACAGTAATGTATGGTACACAGGTAACAGTAATCTGGGTTGCCATACCCTTGTGTCTTGTAGGTATGTCTGATGTGTGTGTGTGTGAGTATGCCTGTAACATGTCCTCGGTGGTATGTGTGTCACAGGATATAGGTGAGTATCTAGCAACATGTATAGTGTAGTACAGCAGTATGCCACCTATAGTGGTGAATGTGCACATATGTTACTGAGGGGGTTGCTATCAACAAGTAGTGTGGTGTACTGCTAGTACCGTAACCGTACTGTACATAGATTTAAATGGATGACAAATGTCTGTATGCATTAGCTTCATATACACCTCCTGTGGCTAGGTGTTGCATTGTGAAACATAAAGTGTGCCATGTACTGTTGTATTGTCCTACATACTGGTTTCACTTTGTGGCTGTGCAGAACATGATTTTGTATTTAGCATGTGCCAGGCACTGTCAGGCAGTTGTGGTCTTAGCAGTCATATGTGTTATTAAAAGTGTGTATCTGCTGACAGCCAATAGGTTGCTATATATGGCATTTCAATGATGTCTGTACATTAGAATGTTGAGTGTGCAACATGTCTTTTTCACAATTACTGTTTAATTGTCTTCCAATGTTATGGCACATAACCGAAAGCCATCATATACCCCAGAGGAGGAGGATATCATCAGAGATGCACTCATCCAACATTACAATCTACTGTTTTCAAGATCCTGCCAGGACCAGCATGGTCGCACTGCATTGTGGCAGGATGTTGTCCGTCGGGTGAATGATGTAGGCATGCATAACCGGACTTATGAGCAGGTACGCCATCACTGCAGTAACTTAATCAGACATGTCCGTCAGCATGCCTCCGATGTCCACAGGCAACAGCTTGCCACAGGTGGTGGTGCTGCCACACATCCCCCCTCACCAGAGTGGAAGAGCTGCTCCTCAGCGTGGTGGCTCCTGGCCAACCGTTACAACAAACCTGTGTCATCATGGAGGCCGGAGTCACCCAGCACAGTGACAATGAGCGTGCAGGTAACATGGCATATCCGTAGACCACTGTTATCCAAAGTGTTGTAATATGCATTAATCAGATGTGTACTGTGTATGCAGAATATGTGGTGCCTGGTGTCATGCAATACTGATAATTCGTAACATTATCTGTACGCCTGTGACTGTCACCCCATGTACTGTTGACACTGACATACTGTCTCATATCCTTGCAGGTCCCTCTGGTGTGATAGCAAGACAGGAGACCCATGCTGGTGAGTGGGCTATAGTCAATTTAGCATATAACATCTGCATGTCATAGGAGAGTTGTAGGCCGTCTACACATGATAAACACCTATGCTAGTGCATGCTCTGCATGTTCTCTGTGTGACTATGCACTTCACAATGACACAAGTAGCTGACTGATACACATGCAACACACAGAGCATCACAAACAAGTGGGGTACACTGTAGTGGACATTGTATAGGCATCGTCAATACACATGCAGACAACATGCACCACTTTGTCATATGCAGTATGTGTTAATATGATACACATGGTGTATGTAGACACCTGCTGTAAGGTCATATTCCAGTATCCCATATGTCATCAACACAGCACACATACTATACCTGGGGGTAGAGCCCTATCATGGGGCAGTGTGACATGCGTCAACACACAACACAGTCATGTTAGGCAATGTTCCCTACTAAACACCTGACATGCCCATGCAACGACTGTCTGTGAACTGTTTAATGTAGCCTAAGTGGTGCAGGTCAGGTACAGCATGATAGTTGCCAGTGTGACATGCATCAGTGTCTTTGAGTGACCACATGATGCTGCCTGATGATAGCTCATGGTACTACACTACATCCAGTTATAGTACCTGCAGTACTACACATAGCATTCATCATTAGACACCTGACAGTTGTATGCATCCGGACATGGTTTGGATACCTATGAGTGATGGTGCACACAACATTGGAAAGTGTTTCAGACTTGCAGTGCAATGTTGTGTCCATGTACACATTGTCTACCAGGGTGAGGGCAATAAGTGAGCAACACACATGCATCAACGACATGTATACTGTTAATTACAAGGACTCTCTACACTTGCACTCCATGCTGTCGAGCAACACAAATCCTTCATGCTGACACGTGTGAGAGGACTCTTTGTATTGTGATACTGTACTCCACCATCAACCACTAACGACTATGTTCTATATTGCTGTTGGTGTGTGTGTGTCAACTTGAATGTGTAGTGTATTAGTGTGCATGTGTGCATGTGTTCATGTGTGCATGTGTGCATGTGTTCATGTGTGCATGTGTGTGAACATCCTGTACAGATGGTAAAGTTTGCTTTCTGTCTCCCTCTCACAGGTGCCTAGGTAATGTTGGATGGGTGCAGCGGGGTACCTGAGGTCACTGCCACTAATAGTGACCATGATGATACATGTGTAGTGGCACAGGCATGTTTGACAGGGTCTGTCGAAGGTCCACCAATCGACAGTACACAGCTTTCCACCCCATCTATGTGCGCATACATACTGCCATTAAATCCCTCAACACCAATGGCCTTAGGTGAGGAACAGCATACGGTAGGCATTGACCAGGAAAGTGTGGTATCCATGGCACATGCAACCCCACACAGCAGCCATGCCCAGACACATGGAATGGTACCACATAGGCATATGTCCAGGAGTTATCATGGGAGCATCGCTGGGCGTAATGCCCCTGGCAGGCGTGCCTGCACAGGTCTCACAACCTCAGGTATGTTCTGGGCTGTGATGCAAGCACAGGCACGTATCGAACGGTACTCCAGGCAGGGACTAAGGGTGCAGAGGGCTGATAACACTGCGATCAATGACAGTATCCGTGACCTTGCCAGTGCCATCTGCAATTACACCAATGTCAATGGTAGACGTTGGGGGGAGACACTAGATGTCCTCCGCAATGTTATGTCCATGTGCCAGGACAGTGCAGGATAGCTGGGACGTTGATTTGGATGTATGCCAGCAACATCCTCAGCTGGCAGCTGACGCAGACAACCAAGTGCCAGCCGCTCCCGTAGTGCCAGTACCAGCCCCAGCAATATTGTGGCTGGGCTGTCGGTAGACCATCCGAGATGACCATACGCACATGGCTCTGGCCAGTCCCAGCAGGGACATGGATCCAGTCAACATTCCTCTGCCTCTGAAGATAGTGTCAGTCTGGCTTAGTAATTGATACAGTCCATGTCACCCCTGGCAGGCACAGGTACTGTGTCCGTGGCCGGTGACAGTGATCTGTACAGCCTGGCAGGTACAGTCTGTGGTTGTTCCATAAACTACCGTAATTGGCAGCCACAAGGGGGTACTGTGTGCATGCAGACACACACACGTACTACCAACACGTAGGGCTAACACATACACACACACATCACATCAACACTGACCCATACTATACTGTTGTCCCTCACACACACACACACACACACACACACACACACACACACACACACACACACACACACACACACACGTGCACACACATGTTGATTGGCTGGGTCATTGTCGGGCTCTGGAAAACAACCACACACCCTGTGCATATGATGAAACTGTGCCATCTCCTGTCATCTGTGACATTGATGCAGGAACAGGATAACACGGTGCTGATGCACAGGGTGACCTACTAGCAGTGTAGCAATGTTAGCATGTTGTGAACAGTAATGGGTAATGATATCCTTGTAGGTCTATCTGAGCAGGCATGATGCATCCCAGCAGTGATTATCAATTTTGTTTTGTATACACCAGTGGTAATAACCAACCATGGATTGTCCACACATGTGACAGTTGGCTGATGTGTGTGGTACTGGCAGCATGTGTTGTTGAGTGGATGTAACATCTATGATGTGTGCTGTACAGATTACAAGGTGTACATTTGTAAACATAGTGGAGGTGCACTGTTTGCATGTATGCGCATGGTGGGCACATGTAAAGGGTGACATGCCCTGTACTACACAGTGTTAATACTTCACATTTCCTATCGGTGTCCAATATGCATGTCACTACACATATGTCACAACTTGGGTACACGTGTGTATGACATTGTATGACACTATGCTGTGGGTGATAGTGTTGATATCGGTCATTGCTTAGCATTCTGATAGTGTACATAACCTCAACAGCCTGATTTTAACAAATCGTTACATGATGTCTTGACAACTGACACAAAGCTGTAGGATACACAGTAGCATTAGAATCATTCTGGTTTTGTACTATACCAGTTACCAGTGGTAATGAACACCACACATTCCCGTGACCACTCCTGTTTGCCATGTGTCCATCCTAGATACACGCAGACACACTAGGGATATGTACATCCACATCTGGTGATGCATACAGTGGCCTACAAAGCATTCCCTAGATTAGACACCTATCTTCCATGAGGGTATCATACAGACACATACCTGTTGACAAACACATGTTGTGAAGCTATGATCCAACAACAACATACTCATCCACATTTGCTACACATAGTATCCTGATTGTACTACATTGGTAGTAGCACACAACGTGTAGCAGGGGTACTGATGTGTACAGACAGCCACATGTGATTTCATCTGCCCTTTGATATCCACATCCCCAAGGCTATGCTGATGTCCCTCAGTGTATCACATAAGTAATAAGGTGTCTGTATGCATATGCACGGGTTTGTTGTATACCTACCATGAATGGCCATTATTGACAGACTGTGTTGTGTTTGGGCATGTCTGTCATATGCCACAGGCATACACCCACACTCACACTATTGCATAACAACTGTCATGTGTGTGTGTGATACAGATGACCTAGGGCACAGATCACTACAGTGGCTGGACCTGTCACATACATACATACATACATACATATGTGAGTTACGGTCCAAGAAGCAGCAGCAAAAAATGTCAATGGTGACAGATGTAGTTGTGTTGACAGCAGGCTTCACACCTATGACGTGAATGAGGTCACATGTACATATATGTCTTGTCCACACAGTTACCAATTTAGGTCACATATACATATGTGTATTTGCCACACAGATACCAGCAGTGTGCAATGCACATACTGTTGTTTTACTGATATGTCATACAGTAGTAGTAGCAAAACACAACACTTTGCTCAACAGTGTCTCACACACACACACTCAACAATTGCAGGATTCAAAACCCTACCTACCTATGTCATGGTACTAGACACATATGCATTACCACTATGTGCCATATACTTTACTGGGTGTTTTCCTTTCCACTGCTGTTTTTGTGGGATACTGACATCATCAAACCAGCAAAAGGGTATTCACGTCTTTTAATGTGTTTTCACATTCTCAAAAAAGGCCATTATTCTCAGAGGGTTATACACACACACACACACACACACACACATACACACACTCAGCATTTGTAGGATTTAATCCCCCACCTAACTATGTGATGGTGCTAGTAAGATACACATTAAAATGACGTGCTATATGCTTTACTAAGTGCATTAATCTTTACTGCTGTATTTGTGGGATACTGACATCATCACACTTGGCAAAGAGGTATTCACCACTCCTAATGTGTTTCCACAGTCTCCAAAAAAAAGGCCACTCCTCTCAAAGGCAATCTCACACACATTCACAGGAGTCAAACACCTACCTACCTATGTTATGGAACGAGTGAGATACGCATTAACATGACGTGCTATTTGTTGTCCTGGAAGCATTCATTTCCAATGCTCTATTTGTTGGATGGTGACATCATCGCACTTGGCAAAGAGGTATTCACCTCTCCTAATGTGTTTCCACAGTCTCCAAAAAGGCCACTCCTCTCAAAAGCAATTCCACACACACACATTCAGCATTTGTAGGATTCAACCCCCTACCTAACTGCGTTATAATACTAGAGAGTTACACATTAATGCGACACACTATTTGCTTTCCTGGGAGCATTCATTTCCAATGCTCTGTTTGTAGGATGATGACATCATCACACTTGGCAAAGAGGTATTCCCCACTCCTAATGTGTTTCCACAGTCTCTAAAAAGACCACTCCTCTCAAAGGCAATCCAACACACACACACATTCACAGGATTCAAACCCCTACCTAACTATGCTATGACACTAGTGAGATACGCATTAACACGATGCACTATTTGCTTTCCTGGGAGCATTTATTTCCAATGCTCTATTTGTAGGATGCTGACATCATCACACTTGGCAAAGAGGTATTCACCACTCCTAATGTATTTCCACAGTCTCCAAAAAGGCCACTCCTCTCAAAGACAATCTCGCACACATTCGCAGGATTCAAACCTTTTCCTAACTATGTTATGACACTAGTGAGATACGTATTAACATGACATGCTATTTGCTTTATTAGGAGCATTTATTTCCAATGCTCTGTTTGTAGGATGCTGACATCACACTTGGCAAATAGGTATTCACCACTCCTAATGTGTTTCCACAGTCTCCAAAAAGGCCACTACTCTCAAAGGCAATCTCACACACGCACATTCATGCTCAGCATCTGCAAGATTCAAACCCCTACCTAACTATGCTATGACACTAGTGAGATAAGCATTAACACAATGTGCTATTTGCTTTAGCGGGAGCATTTATTTCCAAAGCTCTATTTGTAGGATGCTGACATCATCACACTTGGCATAGAGGTATTCACCACTCCTAATGTGTTTCCACAGTCTCCAAAAAGGCCACTCCCCTCAAAGCCAATCTCACACACACACATACATACATACACACACAGACACATACACACACTCAGCAATTGCAGAATTCAAACACCTACCTATGTTATGATATTAGTGAGATACGCATTAACATGGCATGCTATATGCTTTACTGTGTGGTTTCTCTTCACATGCTATATTTGTAGGTTGCTGACATCATCAGACTGGACATGGTAATGTGTGTGCACTTAGTGTTAGGCAATCCCAGGAATGAACCTTGTGGGTCAGCAGGTGTGAACATCTTGAACAGGAATACACAATTCATAGCTTGTGTGATCTATCTGTGGGCAAATTACCATTCCTTCATATGACAATACATATTCATGCATGGATTGTAGGGTTTGTGGATACAACATGTGTCTGTGATGTTGGTAAAGGGCTAGTCAAAGTCTATGTGGGACCTGTGTTGCTCCCGTCAGTGATGTATGTCCTGGGTGGCTGCCTTGCAAGATATCTAGCAGGTTTGGGGAACATGATGTGCTCCTTAACATACCACAGACATTTGGCATGTGTGTTTGTCGGTTTACAATATCTCTGTTCCTGACTGCAATCATGATGGACTCCATGGACTAGCATTTCGGACTTCGTAGGCTTATAGGAATATAGTTCCCATGGTGTGTTGTGCACCAACACATGTGGAGTGTGCCACATGTTGCTGTAACACATTCAGCGGTGTAAGATCCTGTAGAGAGTGTGAGGCTCAACAGACTGTTCAGGTGCAGTGTCTGTTTGTCCTGTTGTTCACTTATGACACATATGGGGAAACAATGTTATCCACATGATGGGATTCATTTGGCATTGGGAGGACCAGTTTACATGTTCTACATGTGATATCTCCTGTTACGATGTCAGGGCCTTTTGTCACTAGGAGGTGGGTATGTATGTATGGGCCTGTCTGACAGGATGTCGACATTGTCAGTCAGGTACAGTTGACCCTGACTCAGGACATATGACTGTACATCAATATTTCTGACATAGCTGAAGGAGGTGTAATGTTTCTGTTTGTACTCCTTTGCAGATTATCTTTCCACAGCAACAACAAACCTGAACACTAAACCCCTGTTATACTCTTTTGCACAGTTGACACACTACTGATCCTTTGTGATCAGTCGCCAGTGTATGTCATTATTATATCCTGGCATGTCCAAAGGTCAATTTCGTGTGTACTCTCCAGTCCAGCTGGTGCATATTGGAATTTTGACGCATTGTTACAACTGCCTTATGTACACAGGGAACATTGTCCTCCTACCAACAAACTCAGATGTATGTGAGAGGTGCAACTACATAGACAGACAGGAGGCTGAGCTCTCCCAAGTCATGACTGGCACAGTCTATCGGGTGGTGAAGGTAACCACACACACCACAAATACAGTCGCACATAGACCTACTACAACAGCAAACCATAGACATTGACACGCAAAGACATACTTGGAGCATCTAAATATACTCTGCCTAAGCAGCAGAGACATCCAAAGCAGACACACAAACAACTGCTAAGACACAACCATACACACATGTCACATAGTTCACAACGTCATTGTGCCACACAGTCACTGCCCTTAGGTCTACACAACACACCTCATACACTTGTATTAGGTGACTGTAATTGTCGGTCACACTGACATCCCACTCACCACGCTGAACAAGGTGAAGGCCACTTTGTGCTGTTTGTTGGGTGCCAGGATATGCCACATGACACATGCACTGTTGTCAGTCCACTGCAAGTACAAATACGGCTCCATCATTAACCATTCTGGTGTGTAAACCCTCAGACATTCCTCCCTGGACTATATGACAAGAGACATAGAGGAGCTCTCTGATCATGTAGCCCAGGCCAGTATGACCCTGACCTTGTGTAGCATCCTACCCTCACCAAGTACTATGTCACAGTATACAGATGAAATGATCACTTTTAACAGTTGCCTAACATATTGTTGTCATTCACAGAGGATCCAGTGTCTGTCAGCCTGGGATTACATGCTCAACATGCCACGTACATTCGCTATGGACGCCATGCACCTATCACCCCTAGGCTTTCACAGACTGCCTTAGGCTCTTGACACACACATAGTGGCTGTTTTGAAGCGAGGGTCAGAAGACATAACCACAGCCATAGACATTACAGGGTACAGGAAACAGAGAGTAATGGTGCTCAACAACTGATGTCTAACCCTCAGAATGCATGCACTCAGGACTCACATCAGTATGGAATCTGTCAATATATGTGCAGTAACAAACACCTGGTTCAGGATCACAAAAGCACAGTAGCACTAACAGGTTTTATGTCATACCATGGTTTTCAGACACAAGACTCAGACCGGACAACAACAATAGGGGGGTATCCATATACATCATTCATACACACACCTCCAGGTTGGTAGCAGTGCACAAAGCACTGGAGAACGTACATGTGCAACTGAGAGTGGGCAAAACTGCATTTCAGTTTGTAGACTGTTACAGACCACACTCCCAAACTTGGGCACAACACTCGTTATTCCTGTGAACACTGGGGAGTGTGAAGGTCTCACCAAACACCATTATATTGTGTTTGGTTGTGTGACGTCAAATACACAAACATTGACTAGGTATACTACTCAAGCACTGACACCCTCGCACAACAGTTGCTAGGATTGTTACACTAAAATGCTATGGCAGACCTGGTCACCACACCCACAGGGGGTTAAAACATGTGGGACCTGATCATCACCCACATGTGGACTCTATGTTCCACAACAGAGGTATACCTGTCATTGTTAAGGTCGGAACATACATTCATCTCACTAGACATACATATCCCATACACACACACATCCTATGTGATCTCAGTGACGTACTTCTCATGAGCAAACATCACACTTGTACAAACTGAGGTGGTATTCCTCAATGACCCTGGGACAGTGTTAATTACGACTCAGACCACTTAATAATTTACAAGCCCATTCTATGGACAACTACTGGAATGCATGGATCATGCTATCCCAGATAACTACAAGACTCACTCCTTCAAAGGCAGGGGAACTGTCTACTGGACCATGGCCATTACTGAGCTATACAGGGACAGGAGGAGGCTATTACATTATAGAGCACAATCACAATCAGGAAGGCATCTCTGATCAGTACTATGGTATAGCTACGATCACTTGTTGATTCATCTAAGGCCCACTTCTAACGGACACTTGCAACAGACACTATGGACAATCACAAGGCCTTATTTAGTTATGTCAGGGACCTGGGTGGGAACTCACAGATATGCTGTGAGTTACTGCATAATTACAAATGATACAGTGAACCCACTGACATTGCAAACATCCTGGAAAACAGGTTCAGTGGGAATGTTTCCCCACCATCCCCCCTGCAGTGCAAATGTCCATCACAACAGGGTGTAGCCTCCCTGACATCACAGATGAACATGTGTGTGCTGCCCTCTCCATAGCAGACAACACAGCATCAGTGGGACCAGATGGTGTCCCAGACTGTGGCATACACGAGATTCATGACAAACTTCACACTCACATTATGTCACTGTTCAATATCACAGTTACTACAGGATATGTACCCATGGAATGGCATACAGCTACAGTGTACCCGCTCCACAGTGCTGGTGCCACAAGGGACCCTGGACATTATCCCAATATATGCCTAACTATCCCGGTCTGCTATGCTATGGAGTGTATCATCATGGAACACATACACATACACATTGTGAACCTACAGACACTGGATCCTACACAATTTGGTTTTGTTGTGGGCATATCATGCCTCTTGCAGATGTTTAATGTCTTTAAACAATTAACAGGTCCATAGATGTACACAGGGTTGTCCACACAGCCTACCTGGAGCTCACACACCAGTTCTACACAATACCCCACTTGGCCTTTATACATTAGATCACCAGATTCAATATCTACACATATGTCACAAGATGGATTGCTAACTGGATCATGGATAGCACACACATGGTCAGTATTGCAGGTGCCATGTCTGACTATACACCAGTTACATGTGGCATCCCACAGGGCTCAGTCCTGGGACCTCTCTTGTTCTGTATATATTTCTGATACATATTGGCTAACACAGGAGGAATATGGATGACCATGTTTGCAGATGACTGCAAACTGTGTGCCATAATCGACTCCACAGCTGGCACAAGCATCATCAGAAAGGGTCTCACAGAGATGGATGACTGGTGCCAGAGCCATGGCCTACAGCTACCTTCCTTTAGATGCATAGTCATCACCTTTGGTAGTGACATCGTGCACACACATTACCACATAGGTAATGATACATCACGTACAGTCTGTGTGATTTGTGATTTGGGGACATGAATACTTAGTACTCTCACCTTTGACATTCACATTGCCAATGTTGTTGGACACACCTTCTATTTAGCCAACCTTATCCTATATGGTTTTACATCCAGATCAGGTGGGGTCATTGTGACCCTATAGTCATCAGGCACATGCTTGGATACAATGCTCCATTTTGGATGCACCTTACCCAACACCTGCAGCAACTGGAATGTGCTGATTTACATAACCAAGTAGATCTAGGTACTCACACAGATGGTATGCACAGTTTGGCTATGGTGACCCCAGCGCTCCTCAGTTGCTTACTGCCTACTTGGATGCAGTCTGTGCCTTTTGTTTGAAGCCATGTCCATCACAGCATTGATGGACAGGCTCCACATGAGGATATCAAAGTCCCTTACAGCTACATGCTCCAGGGACAGGTACGTGAGCAATGATGTTAATAGGACATGCTGGAGGGGCATATTACCATCACTCAGGCTCCACTCACTCAGGAATGTGATCACAGTCCCACATACGCACAGACCCACGCTGGCCACCTACAGGTGACATCTTCACAGGTGGATGGGTGATCGTATGTTTAGCCCTGGGATATGTTATGGGTCCTTGCTAGACAGAGGCAGAATAAAATGAACATATGTGAGATATCTTGTGTGACCTACTATTAACAGGCACAGTCTAGTGATCTAGCGGGGTTGCAAAATACAAACACACTGTGGCTAGGCTTCTACATACCCTAGGGCAGATAGCCTAGTGTCAACCTCTGAACCTATGCTAATTTTCGGGATGCACATTGTTCAGTGATGGTACTGATTGCAGGTTTTGTTTCTTCTTTGCTTTACCACTTCCTATGAACAACATAGGTTTCTGCACAACATATTTGATTGTGACAGGATTTCACTATATTATATTGTGTCTGTTGTCATATCACTGTGTGCACATGACAGATTGGTGAATAGTGTGAGGTTCCTGGGTTGACACATGCAACTGAGGGATATGTGTGGCCCACTGCTGTACTCAAACTTGCCCTAAGTGTGTGAGCATGCCCAGTTCAGACTTTCAGTGTTTTGTTGCCTGACATTTGTCTCATATTTTCAAGTGTGTGAGCATGCCCAGTGTGATCTTGCAGTATGTTGCTGTCTGAGGTCCACTACATTTGTTGATGTGTGTGAACATTACCAATATTAACATTTATACTATATGTGTGTTGAATATCAGGTTATATTATTACTGCAGGCCTCACCTTTGTGTCTTAACTCGACAGGGATTATGCTATGCCTGCAAGGTTTCCATGAGATACTTAGCATTGACTTATCAACATTTTTTCATACAGGCTGACCATCGACATACTGTCATGGTTTAGTGGTTCTGTACTATGACTATAGTGCACTGTATTCTGGGTTCGAGGACTGTCGCTGCTTCATATTTTCATACATGCCAGAACAGACTGCTTCAAGAAAAGTGAAGCAAATATGAACATGTTAACCTGCTTTTGATGAACTATACCCACATTTGACCAGACTTGCACAACATAGGTTCATAAGTTTATACTAGGCTATCTGCCCTAAGGCATTTATAAGCCTAGCCCAAATTTTTGTGGCTTACGCCACCCCTTATATGAAAAAATACTGTGCCCATTAGTTTGTTGTGCCTCTGTCCAGCAGTGACACAGAGATGATTCCCGGGGTAAATCTACGATCTCCCATCCACAGGTCTAGATTTCTCTTGAACAGAGTCAGCGAGGTGCTCTGCCTCACATGGACCGGGATTTTATTCCACAGCATAGGGAGTCTCTGAGTGATAAATCTATCCCTCCAGCACATCCTATTTATATCCGTGCTAAGGTTTAAGTTGCTTGCTCTAGTGGTTTTGGTGGATTTGGATTTTTTGAGGTGGAGCATGTCCATTAATTCCGGGTTGGACATGGCCTTGTATGTCAGGCACATGTCACCTCTGAGCAGACGGTATGTGACTGAATAGAGCTGGAGTTTCTTCAATCTGGCAGCATATGACAGATTTTGGAGTCCCTTTATCCTTTTGGTGAGGAACTTTTGGGGTCTCTCCAATTGCTGCAAATGTCGGGTGAGATACATCCCGAATGGGGCATTGTACTCGATCATTGGTCTGATAAGTAAAGAGTACAGGGGAACAATTACCTCACTAGATCTGGATGTGAATCCCTTCATGATCAGGTGGGCAATGTAGAAGGTCTTTCTAACCACTTTAGCAACGTGAGTGTCAAAAGAAAGGCCACTGTCAACCTGGGTCCCCAGGTCCCTGATAACCTCTTCTGTGCTTAGTGGATTGCCACCTATATGGTAGCTTGGGGTTACCTTGTTTTTCCCGAAGGGTATGACTATACATTTTTTGGCGTTTAACTTCAGGCCATGGCTCTGGCACCAGCTATCTGTTTCCGTGAGTCCCTTCTGAAGGATATCCGTGTCCGATGCACTTTCCACTATGGCGCCCAGTTTGCAGTCATCTGCAAACTTTGTCAGCCAAAGTCCTCCCATGTTGGCCTGTACTTCTGAGAAGTAGATGCCAAACAATGGGGGGCCAAGGACCGAGCCCTGTGGGACACCACTTGTGACCAGCTTGGAGTCTGACACAGCGCCAGCAACTCTAACCCTGTGGGTTCTGTCCTTAAGCCAGTTTGCAACCCATCTTGTGACATATGGGTTTACATTTAAGCTGGTAAGTTTTTCTACAATACCTGAGTGGGGTATTGTGTTGAAAGCCTTTGCAAGGTCAAGGTAGGCTGTATGGACTGCCTTTCCTCATCAATGGCCTTGGTGACTGTTTCAAGAAGTCAACCAAGTTCAAAAGGCATGATCTTCCCTTGACAAAGCCAAACTGGGTCGGGTCCAATGTCTGCAAGTCCCCTATATCTTTGTTTATGAGCTCCATTATGATCCTCTCCATAGCTTTGCAGACTAGACTTGTTGCTTATGGGGCGGTAATTACCAGGGTCCGTAGGCGCCGCCTTTGTGGAGTAGGACCACAGTTGCCGTCGCCACTCCTTGGGCACGTATCCTGTGGTAAGGCTGAGATTAAACAGCTGCCTTATGTGTGGGTTTAATTCCTCATTTAGCTCGTAGCACACAGCCGGGACACCATCCGGTCCCATTGATGCTGTGTTTTTAGCTTTAGAGAGCAGCTTTCACCTGCGCATTTGAGATGTCCGGGAGGCTACACTCGGCTGGGATAGTTATCTCTCCTTTAGGGGAGAGGGTGAAGTTTGCACTGAACCTGTCTGCCAGTATGTTGGCAATGTCTGTGGGTTCAGTGAATTTTGTATCATTTTGGACTAATTCTGAGCATATCTGGGAGTTTCCACCCAGGTTCCTAACATAGCTGAAAAAGGCCTTATGATTGTCCTTTGAATCCATGGCAATTTTTCTCTCAAAATTGGCCTTAGTTGATTTTATGAGTGCTCGTATTTTTTACTAATAATGATCAGGGGTGACTTCCCTTTTATGGATTTTGTTCTATCATGTAATAGCTTTCTCCTCTTATTGTAAAGTTTGTTAATGGCTGGGGTCCACCAGACTGGACGTTTGCCCTTTGTGGAAAGAGTCTTGGTTTTATTTGGGATTGCCTGATCCATGCAGTCCTGGAGGTGTTCATAAAAGGCATTTGTAAGGGCTTCCGCAGCTTGGGTTGTGGTTTCCTCTGGCTCAGGGGCCTTGAAGGATACCACACCAGTCTTGAGTAGTGTGAAGTTTGCTTTAGAGAAGTTCTTCACTATGGTCTTTTTTGTTTGGGGTGGGGGCGGGATGTGGATTTCCAGTGAGATTAGTTTATGATCAGATCTCACCAATGAGGGATATACTTCCGGTGTGGAGCATTTTGTCCCCATGTTTGTGACAATGAGATCTAGTATACACATTGCTCAATGTTGGCCAACATTACTGGACAGTGCACAATATTGCTGTACATTGCCTGTAGTTGTGCTACTTAGTGTGTGCAATTTTGTTTACATATACTAAATAGTGGTGAGAGCTGTTTAGCAGTGCTTTATATTGCTTAACACATAGCAATCATGCCTCAGGTGGTGCTGCAGGGCTGCCTATGTCAGATGCACATTTTACACTCACTGTACATGTTTGTTAACAGGTAGTGTCAAGTTAGGCATCACTTTTACTATATGTGCGAGTTGGAGAGAGGTATCATTTCCAGGGTTCCTACTGAGCCAGTGTATATGCTATGCGTTACCTCTTTGCCAAGGCCAAAGCATACTGGGCACACCTCCTTCTGCCTACTGGGGCAGGCTCACATTGTTCCTCCTCCGAGTCACTCTCTGCCTGTGATGGCCTTGGCAATGGTGGGGGGCTGTTGTGCCCAGCCCTATGCTGCTCCTGCTGCAGCTGTTTTCACAGGATCATATTGTGTTGCATAGCACATACCATGACTATTTGGGTACATGTAGTTGGTGAGTGCTGCAAGGCTCCACCAGATGTGTCCAGGCACTGGAACCGTGACTTGAGCAGCCCAAACACATGCTCAATTTCATTTCATGTTTGTGCGTGTGCCTCATTATGGCATTCCTGTTCAGGTGTGTGTGCATTTCTGATGGGTGTCATCAGCCACGGCTCGAGTGCATATCCAGCATCCCCCACTAGGTGACCATGAGGGATGTCCCAACTGGCAAATGTCTGGTACAGTTGTGTCAGATGCCAGATATGGGAGTCATGGTAGCTTCCAGGGCAGCCAGCACACACATTCATTATTATGCCCTGGGCATCACACACGACCTGGCAGTTGATGGAGGGGTAACCCTTGCGGTTATAGTAGACCCTAACCCGCTCACCGGCTGGTTCTTTGATGCGAATGTGCGTGCAGTCTATTTGCACTCACTACCTCAGGGTATTCCGCTATTTGCTGGAAGAGACGCATATTGCTGGCCAATACCTCATGGGAATTCGGGAAATATATATGATCACCGACATGTGCTGCCATGGCATTCAGGAACTGGTGCAGTACCCTAAATGCTGATGCCTGTGAAATCCCCATCATATCGCCAGTTGGTTTCTGGAAGGTACCTGTTGCTAATATTCTTAGGCCAACACATACCTTGAATGAACAGCAGATGCAGGGTGGTATCCAACGAGATGGAGCCCGAATAATGAAAAAATCCTTTACTCAATCCAATGATCAAAATGAAGTAAAAATACAAATAAAGTCACAGTTTAAAAATGATAAAACAACAAGTTAAGTGCTTTCCTCAATACTCAGACTTCTTCAGAACAGTGAATTGCTGGCTGATAACTCCTTAAATGCACACATAGTCAATTAGTAAAATATTACCCCACATCAGTATCTAACTGAATGTATTAAGAGGAAGCAAGTTCCTAAAGGACTACGAATGTGGAAATATCCAACCGGGTTGGAAAAGGATTCACATCTTTACAAAGAACTTTTGGGATTTTTAACAGACAAGGCTGTGAATTGTTACATATTCTCATTGTGGACAACAATAAGAAAATGGCACTATTGTTAAGAGAAATTAATCAGGTAGATGTCAACATTAAAAATGACTTATTGTTTGAATCTAAGAAAAATGTTTTTAATGCTGTGTTTGATCCTGTCTATAATGAACTCAGTGATTTAAAAGGGAGAAAGGAAAGGAAGTTATGTAGAGACAAAATGGATTATGAGAAGGGTGTGGCTTATCCAGACCCCCCAAGAGGGCAATTTAATCAAATTACTGGTAATCACAATACTTATACGTTAGGGCAAGCTTGTGAGACACAGGATGATGATAAGGAAGGAAAGGAAATCCCTTTAGAACAAGCCCCCCTCAGGAGATCGGAGAGGCTAATCAACCAAAGACAGATGAGGTTGAATTATTACAGTCCTCGATCCGCACCACGGAGGGGGAGGGGGGATGGAATAACTACTGGAGATAAGCAGCCCATTACATACTGAGACTGAGAATGTGATTCTTTCAATTGTGACTAATGATTTGGGTGACTTCAGTATTTATAATTACAGTGGTCTTACTGTCACTAGGGAATGGGCCAATTTTCTATCCAAAGGTATGAATTTTGTGCCTACTAGCAAGGGCAACATAGTAGATGTTATGGTGTAGTTAAAACTATTTACAAGGAAATTAAATCTAGCTTTATTTTTTCCTGATAGTAATTTTACTTGTGGCTCAAACCTTAGGAGACCAAGTACCTTTCAACCTCCAAATCACCCTTTGGTACAAATATTTGAGGTTCTATGTGAAAATGACATTAGAACACGATTGGGTTATAGGCATAATGACTCACCCTTAGACAATTTAAAAATAGAGGAGAAGGGTATTTTGAGTGAAATTTTACATCAGACTAATATAAGACTTATGTAACTGGACAAGGGTGGGGGACTGGTTATTATGAATACTGATGATTACAATAGTAGAATGTTTGACATACTATATAGTGAAGTGTACACTGAGACCTCATGAAATGAATTAAACATAGCATATCGTAACATTGACTTAGAATTGGAGCAACTTTTACTGAATGGACAAATCACACTAGACACACACACCTGCATTTTAACCAAACATCCCAGGATTCCCACCATATTTGGAATACCAAAAATTCACAAATCAATACACAGTCCACCTTTAAGACGCATTGTAGATGCCAAAGCCTCCAAAACATTTAGTATAGCAAAATACATTGACAGTATGACTAAGGGGGTCCTTGATAATCAGACTACTATAATTAAGGACTCATGGGACTTCCTTGGTAAAGTTAATCAGAATATGTATGACAGTAACCTCATCCTGGTGACTATTGATGTCTGTGACCTGTTTTCAGTTATACCACATGATATAGGTCTGGACTGGTTCTATGAGTTTCTATGCAGTAATTTGTCATTGAATCATGACACCATCTTGACCATCCGTACTTGTATGGAGATGGTTTTGGAAAATAATTTCATTACATTTGAAGGACATTTATTTAAACAAAGGCTTGGAGTTGCCATGGGTGCATGTTGTGCACCAATCTTCACCAACATTGTCTTAGCACATTGGGAAGATCAGTACATTTTTAACTCCGAATTCAGGACTTCATGGGTATTGTATGGGCGATACCTTGATGATATTGTCCTGTTTTGGAATCAATCAGAACAAGATTTGAATAGGTTCTTTTTGTACATGAACAGTACCACCAGTTTTTTGAGATTTACTATGGTCAAGGATCTAGATTATATTCATTATTTGGACATCACCATAAAGAAAGATTATGTGAACAACTGTTTTATTTCCCAACTATATAGGAAACCAACCTACTCTAACACATTATTACATTTTACTAGTGCACATCCTTTGCACCAGAAGAAGGCCCTGGTCAAGGGCCAATATGTTAGATTGGCCAGGATGGTGTCTGACTTTTATGACTTTACCAAGGAATGTGACAATTTGTCCAATATGTTTCAGAGAAGAGGTTACCCAGAGCCTTTTCTATCAAACATCATTCAGGAAGTTATAAATAAGAGGACCAGTGGACACTTTAGAGCCCTATTGGGCAATAGGCATGGCCACAACAATGTGAGGCACAATAATACTATTTTTACACATGCATTGACACTCACATATTCTGCAGATTTTGAAGAAATCAAATACATAATACATAAATATTGGAAGGTTTTTGATAATGATATTGGGGTCTTGGACAAGATAGGTAAGAGACCCACTATAGTTTATAAAAAGAGTACATCAATATAAGGACTACTTGAAAAAGGCAAACCTAATCTCACTAGAGGTGGTACGTATAAATGTGGTAGATGTCCCCAGTGCCCTTTCATGATGGATATGGACAAATTTAAACTTAAGAATTTTGGATCCATTACTAATAAAAAGAAAATGTTTTGCTATACTAAGGGGGTTGTTTATATTGCAGTATGTAAAAACTGCCAAGGTTATTATGTGGGGAAAACAAAAAATGCTTTTAGACTTAGAGTCTACCAACATTTATATGATATCAAGCAGAAAAATATGAAGAATGCTTTATTTAGGCATATTAATGACCAAAGTAATCACAGTTTTAGTTTTTTTATTCTTGAACAAGTTGATTTGGGACAAAGGGGCGGACCTGTTGAGGAATATTTGGAGTACATTGAGTTAAAGTGGCAGATCAGACTGAATGCATACTCCCCTCCAGGTCTTAATGATAGAATTTCTATAGCACCACTTTTGAAACTTAAACAGTTATTTATGTTATGATTTATTTATATTGTTATTGGTATTTTTTGCCTTTTAACATTCTTTACATGTGACACTATTGATTCAACATTTGGTTAGTTGACTTTTTGTGTACTTGCAAACAGGGGGAGTATTCACTACTACCTTACACTTCCTGTGATGTTTCTTAATTGAAAGGAAATGATGTGGGGTAATATTTTACTAATTGACTATGTGTGTATTTAAGGAGTTATCAGCCAGCAATTCACTGTTCTGAAGAAGTCTGAGTATTGACGGAAGCGCTTAACTTGTTGTTTTATCATTTTTAAACTGTGACTTTATTTGTATTTGTACTTCATTTTGATCATTGGATTGAGTAAAGAATTTTTTCATTATTCGGGCTCTGTCTCGTTGGATACCACCCTGCATCTGCTGTTCATTCTAGTTTTTATTTTGCCAACACATACCTTGGTTTCCACTGGGATGGGTTTCCCTCTGTTGGTTCTGTGTGTGAGGCGTGGCCTGCACAGCTCAACAATTTGCTGCATAAGGTCTCTGTCCTAGAGCTCCACTATCTCCAGCTCATGTATACCCTGGTAGGTTACCCTAAGCCTGTACATTCTTCTCTGTCTCCTCACTGTGGGTTGCTCAGCAGCATTTGCATTGTCACCACCCTCAGCATGTTGCATATGTTGCCTTATGACAGCAATGGCAGCCCCTAACATTTCTTTGTCTCAGTAAAGCTTTTTCAGTTTTCACTTCTATTAGCTTACTGCAGTGTTGCTGTGTGTCTGAGAAAAACATACTAGAATGTTTTTTGCTGAGTTTTAAGTGCTGGGCTGGGCTTGGCTAGTGTATTGCCTGTGTAATTGCCTGATTCTGATTGTTTTCACCTGCTAGCTCTGCTAGTACTCCCTGGTTAACTTCTTACTATTTGTTGTGCTTCCTTTTCCCTTTCTGTTTCCTCAGGGGGCAGCGCGGTGCAAACAAGCGCAAACACGCGCACACCAGCTCACACTCACGCACACATGCTTACACAGACTACAGCTTGCTTATTCTTGTTAAAACGCATGCACACCAGCGCAAACATGCTTACAACTGTTTACACAGCCTTACATATGCTTACTCAAGCCTACACGCGCGCACACACGCTTACACACGTGCACACTGTCTTACTTGGGTTTACTGGTGCGCACACGCGCGCATGCATGCTCAGCATGAAACTTTGGTGTTATCCACGGCATACACCTTCGATTTCTTGACTTTACCTGGCCTACCTGTTGACGCACCTCTTTCACTATTATGTAAATGTAAGCTGACACATGTCACTCTGCTCCAATGAGCTTCACTCCTTTCATACATACCCCCCTCGTAATGTCACCTATCTTCTACTCTGTTACTCCCCTTATCCTACTCCTACACGCCACTGACTGTGCTCATTTGCTATGTAAACTTGCGATTCACTATCATAACTCTCATTTGCATAGGATTGCCTACTAATGCTTAGTTACATCTCTTAGACTGAGTTTCCCCCCTTAGCAACCTCTACTCGGTGGCCATGTTGTCTTCAGCCTGCCATTCCCTTGCATTGTAAATTCATTTTTAGCTATAAAATCCACATTTGTGGATCTTAATTATTAATGTTCTGCTTTTTAGGGCACAGCACTTTTGCGTGGTGCTGCGCTATGGTTAAACCCTGGAGATCGGGATAAAAAAAAGTTATTTTTCTTTTAATTTGCATCACTTCCCATTGCCAATGGCCATATTTTTGGCCATTGGCATGCTTCCTCCTGTGAATGTATGCTTTTTTTCCAGCTGACATGGCTCCGTTTTGCTATTTGCAGAACCATACTCAGTTATCAACTGAGTACATTTCTGCAAATAACACTACTCCTACTCGGACAAGTTTGGGTTTCCTGGATTGCAAATTTACCTCATTTGCATGGCTTTCTCCTGCAATTGAGGTAATTTGCATATCCCAGCCCTGTCCGTGTAGGACTAGTTTGGAGAGCTAAGTTGCACACCCCTACCAGCTGTTCATGGATCGCTCGGCGGACATGTTGGCTGCATGGAGTCTTACTCTACTCTAAGACTCCGTGCAAGCCTTCGTGAATCCAGACCATTGTCCTGTTTGATTCTCAGCTAAAGCGTCTTCTGTGTGGAGACATGCGTGAATGTTCGTACCTTCTTTGAAGGTTGTGCGTCAGGGCTGGCAACTCAGCATGTAAAAATCTACTGCCAATCATTAGCGGACCGGAGTTCCACTGTGGCGACCCCTAACCGGGAAAAGTCAAAAGACACAACAACAATTAGTCAAACTTTGGGCAGCATGATGCCAGGGAATCCTCTTGGGCTAGGGTTATATAGGCTCCAGGGACGTTAGCCTAGTACACACCTATGAACCTATGAACCTATGTATTAAAACATGGGATGATTATCTCAACATGCCACAAAGGAATTGCTACTTCATAACATTTAAATAACACAGTTGAAACATAGTGACAACTTACTGAAACAGAAGGGGAGAACAGAGAGAGAGATACAGATGCAGAAAGGACTACCAGTAATATGTTTTGCGGGACATGTAGGAACATCTGTATGATGTGTTACTATTATTTATTAAATCATCTTTAATCTGTTATACTCTGTACAATAAACTGCTTATTATATGGACACATAAGGTATAGGACAGTGCAACAAACATGAAGACATAAGCAACCTAACAGCTTTATAAGTCTCTATGTTGCGGCTGCAATGTTGTCTTGCTGAACTATTCAAATAGTATGTTAATGAAATGTTGTATATGGAGAGAAATACAGATGGTTGCAGTTTAATAAATGACAATAATATAAAATATCATGAATTAATAAAGTGACCTATAGTGGTAATTGAACCCATAACACTTAACTCTGTGAGAAACATCAGTTTATAAACAGAGTAATTATCGCTACACACCACATCGGAACTCCTAGGTCATTGTATCCAACAGCCAAAGAACTGTAACATTAACAGTATCACAGGTCTGTCTTTAGTCTGTCTTTACTCAGTATATTAATACCACAACAGATTTAAGCACATTTGCATGAAAGTGACTGGACAACTGTGGATTAAATTAAAATCATCACCTTTTGAAATAAGAACAGAGTTTACTGTCACAGCCAAACTCTGTGCAGCTGCGGAGGAAACAGAGCAAAACCTTTTCCATGGTCCACTTCTGGCCATGTGTATTGTCTGTCAATCTATTTTTTGACCAGATTAAACATGTGAAAAAGAGATGAATAGAGGATTTGCTTCAGTTGATCAACCATCTGAAATGTCCACTGTCATATGGCTGAGACCATTTGACCGATATTTCAGAAGGTGGAAATAAAATGCAAAAAAAAATGTTTTTTTTTGCAGGGGCCCCCTGCATTCCCCACCTCCCTTCTAATTGAATATACCAACTCTGAGATCACATTATATTGAGGAGAATGTCAAATTTCCCATTCCTCAATGCACACCAATCTCCATTCATACTGTTCTACCTTCTGAAATGTCAGTCATATGGTCTCGGCCATATGACGTTCGGCATTTTAAATGGTTAATCAACTGAAGGGGATTCGGATAGGACAGTGGAGAAAATGGGATTGGCAAGCAGAGGGAAGAACACAGGGGAAAGAATACAGAAGTTTGTAGGAGGATCAAGGGGGAGTACCATAGCTATCCACTTCTTCACAACATGAATGTACAACTGTATACACAATTTCATGACTTTGGAGAGTCATCATACCAGTGACAGGTGACAACAACAGAGTAATGTTGTATGGCCAACTGGACCAAGTCAACTGTCTCAAGATGATGCATAAGTGAAGTGGAGAGCTATGAGACACAATATTTTGGTGGGATACGTTACCTATTTTTATTATTTTTGGGAGAGCAAGGATTGTTGTAAAAGGCACTTAGGAATGAGAGCATTAAGTAGGGCAGGTTGGGAAGCATGAACAGACATACAGGACATACAGACAGACAGGGATGGTGATGGAGACAAAAGGTTTGTGGACACCATGATTGGGAATAGGGAAGGGGACATCGGAGGTGTACCCATATCCAGCTTGATAATAATAAGAATCTAGTCCTCACCCTCAGAAATGTCATTACTGTCTCTTGCAGCAGCTGTCTGTGGCAGTGCTGGACATGGAATTACATTTGCAATCCAACACAGGACCTTTTCAACCTTGCTGATATGTGCACAAAGGCCCCAGTATCTTCCATAGATCCATGATTCTGAGTGCCCACCCAGCAAACCAGTATCGCTCATGAGAAACCTTTGATCTCATCAAAACTGGGAGTCCTTGTCTGCATTCAGGAAGTGTTCTACTTGTATCCAATGGCATCCAGGTAAAGTTAAGTTCCTTTGCTTGCTAAATTGCAGTAATTATTTTGAATGATCAATACTGTTTCCACTGATTAAAAAAAACAATTCCTCACACTGTTACTGCTGTAAGACTGTCCTGAAACTGCCTCCAGCTGGTTGTTTAAGTGGTTTGTGGTAACACTGCACATGTGGGTCTCTTCTACTGTGATTTTACATGAGGACGACCAGATATATTCATCTTGCAACAGGTGGTGTATGTCTTCTCTATTCAACTTGAGAAACACACAAAAAACTTAAAATGTGGTCATTTTATTGGCTAAAGTGTTCATTAGTTAGTTTTCTGTTTTTTCTGTGCTGCTATACATTTTGTGTGTTTGCATAGGTTAGCAGTGCACTGTACAGTAGCAAACAGCTAGAAAGAATGGTTCATAAAACTGTACCCTGTAAAGCAGCAATATAGAGCAAACACCTAGTGTGCCAACAAGCTTAGACTAGATAGTTGAAGTTCAAGAGGCAATACCTACAGATTTAGTTGATTTCAAAATTGGGTAAACACTAAAGTTAGTATAATTTAGTACTGCTTAGCATAATCTGTTTAATAGCTTTCTAACCCCAGTTCACCACCCCTTGTATCTCACAAATCAAAGGACTGGACATTATGGATATACAATTTCCTAACTTTTCTGTAACCAGTTTGGTGGATATGGGCATCTTGAGACAATGTAGCAATTGTCTCATCTTTACTGGCAACCACTTAATCCTTAAAGAAACAGATACAGTATGTGAGAAATGTACGTAAACAATGACACTAGAGGCCAAACTCTTGCATACAAGTGCACATTAGGTTGTCAAAACCATACACACAACACCTATCTCACATAGTACACAGCACACACAAAGACTAACATAAGCTGACACACTTAAAATCAATCTTTCTAAACAACAAATATTTTCTACATTAATCACTATAAAATTTATACCTCAGGAAGCCCAGAGACACTCAGAAAAAATAGCACCTTACAGCAAACATTATGTCATTCTCAGTGGAGCCCCAAAAACTAAGCTTCTAAAACAAGAAAACACACTTCCTCAGGACTCTTATTGTAGGGGACTTCATTTTAAGACACACTGATGACCTTCTAACCAGGCTGAACAAGGGGAAAATAACTGTTATTTGCTTATCTGGAGCCAGAATATGCCAAATCATACATGTAATCAAGACATTATGCCAGAGGTGGTACCAGTACGATCCTGTCATAGTCCATGTAGGTGTAAATGACCTGAGATGCACCTCCCTGGACTATATGAAGAAAAACATTATGAAGTTTTCAGACTGTGTGCCTCAGGCTGGTCTGAACTTAAACATTCAGTAGCATATTATCATCACCGAGGATGATGTCACAATGCATTAAGCAGCATATTATCATCACTGAGGATGATGTCACAATGAATTAAGCAGCATATTATCATCACTGAGGATGATGTCATAATGCATTAAGCAGTATATTATCATCAGTGAGGATGATGCCATAATATGACCAAAAAATGACTGATTTCAACAGCTAGTTGTCTTTCTCTTTTCATTCTAAGGGGATTCAATATCTGTCAGCTTGGGAGGAAATGGGTAACAGACCACTTTACATTGCCTAGGATGGCCTGCATCTCTCCCCTCTAGGATTTCAAATAATGGCTAACACTTCATCCATCCCCATAGCGCCTTTTTAGGCAATGCCAAATTGACAATCCTACCGACACAGCAAAATCAACTCAACTGAACCTCAAGGTGTTACTGCTGATTGCCAGGAGCCTAAACAAAAAACTATGCTCCATCCAAGCCCTTCCACAGTTTTAGACCAGTAGCTTCAAAGTCAAGGGCTAAAGATGGAAGTGTCTTAGTATATATTATTAATAAGCATACCACTAGGGTTGTCAAACAGGATGACATGCTGGAGTTCCTCCACATCACTATTGACAAAATCCTGTACCCTATCCTAGCCAACCATAGGTCACCCTCTATGTCTCAAGAAGCTCATGATGCATACTTGGACCAACTGGAGACACTTACCATCCAACCTAACACCCTACTCATGGTAGATGTTAATTGCCCCGCTATAGATTGGGAATTCTACACAGCCTCAAACCTCTATGCACTTTAATTCCTGAACTTCATAAATACAAACATCATTGACCAAATAGTGACCCACTAGAGGCTTCAGCATGCTGTGCCTCATGCTTACAAATATGGGAGAAAGCTGCAACCCCCAACATCTCATCCTCCCTGGAAGGTCCAACCATAAAGCTGTCTTCTTCTGAATCAAAATCAGCTCTGTAATCCCATTAAAACCAGTAACAGCTAGGATCTATCTCAACGCAAATTATCTTTTAATAAGAGCTTGACTGCCAAAATGTAATGCCCCTGTAAACCCAGAGAACATAGCAGCCTATGCTAAATTGTGCTCAGAAACTCTGTATAACCATGTCAATGGCAGCATAGAGGGTGCTATACCTACCAGAAGTAATCCCAGGACTAGCCCTAGAAATAAACCACCCTGGTGGCATCCCAAATTAAACAGGATATACAACAAAAGGAAAAATGACAGAAATTAGGAAGAGTAATTCCCATAAAAATAGAAACTCTATCATTAGATAAATAGGCAACTAAGAGGGCTAAATAGGTCAAACATAGCCAACATTGAGGTTAAGATCACCTCCCAGGTGAAAGATAACAGTAAGGCCTTATGCAGCTATGTCAGAAACCTGAAGGGCAGCACACATCAGTGCCACATGCAATGAGTCTGGTGATATAGCATACTTGTTTGAGGACAAATTCAGTTCCAGATTTATCCCCCATCCCAACCATCCCAGCAAAAATGTCATCAAACATAACCCATCCAGCTATAACTAGGTAGCATGTACTGGTTGGACTCAATAAAGCCAAGAACACAGCCTCAATGCTTCCTGATAACATCTCAGGATGTGTCCTGAGTAGTGTAAAATATGACTTTTAAGAACCCCTGGAGTCATTTGTTAACTATAGTCTTAAAACAGGCTTTGTGCTACATGTATGGAGGACTGCAATGGTCATTCCCTTTATAAGAAAGGACCTTCAACAGATCCTAGGAACTACAGATCCATTAGTCTGACTAGTCTTATTTGCAAATCCATGGAAGGAATTATGGAAATTATCAACAAGGACATAGAAGAACTCCAGTCACTGGATCCTTCCCAGTTTGAGTTTATCAAAGGAAGATCATGCTTACTGAATCTGGTGGACTTCTCTGAAGAGCTCACTAAGGCTATGAATGATGGGAAAATGGTGCATACTGCCTACCTAGAGCTGTCTAAAGCATTTGTTACAATAGCCCACTCGGGTATTGTCAACAAACTTACAGAACTAGTTATAAAGCTCTTTATAACATGCTGGATAACTAACTGACTCACTGACAGGACACAGGGGGTTAGAATCCATGAGGCCACTTCCATAAAGAAGCCAGTCACCAGTGGGGTCCCCATGGCTCTGAGATGGACCTACTCTTCTTTGGAATCTGCTTCTGAGTTGTTAAAGCCAATGTTAAAGGCCTTTGGCTGATCACGTTCACTGATGACCAAAAAAAGTCACTGAATCCCCAAGATGAGAACACCCTTTATAAAGGTCTAATACAGACAAATGCTTGGTGCCAAAGCCATGGTTCAAAGCAAGATCCAAAGAAATGCATTACAGTACTTTTTGGGCCACATACCATCCCATGAAACTATGAAATACATAAATCACCCTTAAAAATGGATTCACTAGTCAGGGATTTGGGAACTCAAACCAAATTTGTGAGCCACATTTAGGTTGCATAGCTACGCTTATGAGTGTCACAGTGTCATTAACATAGCATACACATATGAACCAATGCATGAATAAGAAGAACTGTATTTAGTAGTGCAGCAATCTCTATATATTGTATATGTGTACTGTATGTAGAGGTACACTAATCTGCACATAATACACACACACGCACACACACACACACACACACACACACACACACACACACACACAAACACGTATATATATATATATATATATATATATATATATATATATATATGTGTGTATACATATCTATATGCAGATAATACACACACACACACATATGTATGTATATATATATATATATATATATATATATATATATATATATATATATATATGGGTCTACCCGAAAACGCCGAAAGTGCACAACGCCGATGACAAGAACACCGAAACCGGAAGATCAACAACGGGGAAGACCGACAGTTCAGAATCCCGATGCTGAGAACACCAACATGTTAAGGTAAGTGTGCGATAGGGATGGATGTTAGGGTCAGGGTATAGGTAAGGTAAATGTGTGATAGTGATGGACATTAGGGTAGGGTGCGGGTCAGGTAAGTGTGCGATAGTGACAGACTTTAGGTTTAGGGGCAGGTTAAGTGAGTTAGGGTTAGGGTGCGGGTAAGGTAAGCGTGCGATAGTGACGGACTTGAAGGTTAGGGGCAGATTAAGTAAGTTAGGGTTAAGAAGTGGGTAAGGTAAGTGTGCAATACTGACAGAGTTAAGGGTTAGGGGCAGATTAACTGAGTTAGGATTAGGGTGCGGGTAAGGTAAGTGTATGATAGTGATGGACCTTAGGGTTTGGGTTAAGGTTAGTGCATAGATAGTTGTGTATGTAAGGTTTAGTGTAGGTTTGTAAGGTTTTTGGTGTGCTTCTGTTGTGTGTGTGTTTTTTGGGAAATGTATTTGTTTTATTGATTGTCGGGATTTTGGTTTGTTGGGCATGTGAAGTTTTGTGTTTTTGAACTTTCTTTTTTTGTCGTTTTTTTTTCATGTTGGCTATTGCATTGTCAGTGTTTTGGCATGTTGGTGGTATCAGGTAGTATATATAGAGAGAGAGGGAGATAGATATAGATATGTATATGTAAATATATAGTACTGTGTGTAAATATGTAGAACTGTATGAAGTGGTACAGTAATCTATGCATAATGTATATGTGTAAATATGTAGCACTGTATGTAGTGGTGGAGTAATTTGTACACCATTTATATGTGTAAGTATGCAGTACTGTATGTAGTTGTACAGTAATCTATACATAATGTATATGCGTAAATATGTAGTTCTCTATGTAATGGTACAGTAATCTGTACATAATATCTCTGTGTAACTATGTAGTACTGTATATAGTGGTGGAGTAATCTGTGCATTATGTACATGTGTAAATATGTAGAACTGTATGTAGTAGTATAGTAATTTGTAAACAATGTATATGTGTAAATATGTAGCACTGTATGTAGTGGTGCAGTAATTTGTGCATTATGTATATGTGTAAATATGTAGAACTGTATGTAGTGGTACAGTAATTTGTACACAATGTATATGTGTAAATATGTAGTACTGTATGTAGTGGTAAAGTAATCTGTACATAATGTATATGTGTAAATATGTAGTACTGTATGTAGTTGTACAATAATCTGTACATAATGTATCTGTGTAAATATGTAGTACTGTATGTAGTGGTGGAGTAATCTGTGCATTATGTACATGTGTAAATATGTAGAACTGTATGTAGTAGTATAGTAATTTGTAAACAATGTATATGTGTAAATATGTAGTACTGTATGTAGTGGTGCAGTAATCTATACCTCATGTATATGCATAAATATGTTGTAGTGTATGTAGTGGTATAGTAATATGTACACAATGTATATGTGTAAATATGTAGTACTGTATGTAGTGGCAAAGTAATTTGTACATAATGTATATGTGTAAATATGTAGTACTGTATGTAGTTGTACAATAATCTGTACATAATGTATCTGTGTAAATATGTAGTAGTGTATGTAGTGGTGGAGTAATCTGTGCATTATGTACATGTGTAAATATGTAGAACTGTATGTAGTAGTATAGTAATTTGTACACAATGTATATGTGTAAATATGTAGTACTGTATGCAGTGGTAAAGTAATCTGTACATAATGTATATGTGTAAATATGTAGTGCTGTATGTAGTGGTGCAGTAATCTGTACATAATGTATCTGTGTAAATATGTAGTACTGTATGTACTAGTGCAGTAATCTGTACACAATGTATATGTGTAAATATGTAGTGCTGTATGTAGTGGTGCAGTAATCTGTACATAATGTATATGTGTAAATATGTAGTACTGTATGTAGGCGTACAGTAATTTGTATATAATGTATATGTAGGGGTGGGAGGTGTTTACCTTAAAGACACAAGGTGCATGGTTTGATTCTCACATGGGGTAATCGGCTAGGCTTCAAATGGTCCAAAAGAGCAGTTAGCCTAGTAGCAAGCTATGAACCTATGATCCTATGTGTAAGTATGTAGTACTGTATGTAGTGGTAGAGTAATCTGTACATAAAGTATATCTGTAAACATGTACTCTATGTAGTGGTGCAGCAATCTGTACATAATGTGTATGTGTAAATATTTAGTACTGTATATAACATCTGTACACAATGTATATGTGTAAATATGTAGTACTGTATGTAGTGGTGCAGTAATCTATACCTCATGTATATGCGTAAATATGTAGTAGTGTATGTAGTGGTATAGTAATTAGTACACAATGTATATGTGTAAATATGTAGTACTGTATGTAGTAGCACAGTAATCTATACATAATGTATATGTGTAAATATGTAGTACTGTATGTAGTGGTGCAGTAATCTGTGCAGAATGTATATGTGTAAATATGCAGTACTGTATGTAGTGGTGCAGTAATCTGTGCATAATATATATGTGTAAATATTTTGTACTGTATGTACTGGTACAGTAATCTGTACATAATGTATATGTGTAAATATGTAGTGCTGTATGTAGTGGTGCAGTAATCTGTACATAATGTATATGTGTAAATATGTACTACAGTATGTAGTGGTACTGTAATCTGTACGTAATGTATATGTGTAAATAAGTAGTGCTGTAGGTAGTGGTGCAATACTCTGTGCATAATGTATATGTGTAAATCTGGAATACTGTATGTAGTGGTGCAGTAATCTGTGCATAATATATATGTGTAAATATGTACTGTATGTAGTGGTAGAGTAATCTGTACATAATGTATCTGTGTAAATATGTAGTACTGTATGTAGTTGTACAGTAATCTGTACACAATGCATATGTGTAAAAATGTAGTACTGTATGTATTGGGGCAGTAATCTGCACAAATTTGCACATAATGTATGTGTAAATATATAGTACTGTATGCAGTGGTATAGTAATTTGTATGCAATGTATATGTGTAAATATGCAGTACTGTATGTAGTGGCATAGTACTCCATACATAATGTATATGTGTAAATATGTAGTACTGTATGTAGTGGTACAGTAATCTGTACATAATGTATCTGTGTAAATATGTAGCACTGTATGTAGTGGAGTAGTAATATGTGCATTATGTATATGTGTAAATATGTAGAACTCATGTAGTGGTATAGTAATTTGTACACAATGTATATGTGTAAATATGTACTACTGTGCTTCTAAGTTGGGAACTGCTGATTGAAAGCCCACTGTCCAAGTGTATTAGTTCTGGTTTAGGCACTTGGGCTTCAGGCCAGTTATTTTACATTAAGAAGGTTTGTGGTCTGCACTCTTGTGGGAGAAGAGGCTGGACTCTGCCCTTCTGAGCTGGGAATTTCTGGTTAAAGGTTTATAGTGCCTGAATATTTGAACTGTATCTTACTGAAATTGGTAGACCTTGTTTGCTGTAGCATAGCTAGATCCAGGCCTGCTGAATCTAGCTTTGTTTATATGCTTGTTGTTTGTTTGCTTGTTATTTCCCTGGAATGCTAATTTCACCTAATACGCGGCTTCGCAGCGATTCTGTGGATCACTAGTAATATCTGCATTGCTTACTGTACTTATTTCCTTGTTTCACTTGAAAGAAAGTTACTGTTTGTCGTTTTTGTATTTAGTTACTTGTAACACATTGCACTCAAGTTACCTGGCACTTGCTCACTAAAGCAATTATATAAGCCAACACTAAAAATTAAAAGCACTACACCCTCACTCCCCACTGGCCCTTGTTTTCAATTATTAAGGAATTCCCAATATTATTCTAGCATGTCCAAAGGTCAGTTGTCAATCTCCTCTCCGGTCCAGCTGGTGAATCTGGGAATCTTGAGGCAATGTTATAACTGCCTCATGTACACAGACAACCCTCTCCTCCTCCCACATAACACAAATACTTACGAGAGATGCAGCTATTTAACCAAACTGGAGGCTGAGCTCTCTCAACTCAGGACTGGCAAGACCAGACAGGAGGAGAAGGCAACTACACACACCACAAAACCAGCCTCACATAATGCTACCACACCACTGAATCAAACACATAAACACACAAAGACATACTCGGAGGCTCTGAGTAAAATTTACCTAAACAGCAGAGGCCTCCAAAGCAGACACCCAAACAACTGCTACCTCAAGACACCCCACAAGCAACACATAAACCACAAAATCAGTGTGCAAAGCAGTCACAGCCCTTAAGGCCAAATACTACACCAAACATACTTGTCATAGGTGACTCCATAGTCAGACACACTGACATCCCACTCACCAGGCTGAACAAGGAGAGGGTCACAGTAAGCTGCCTATCGGGCGCTAGAATCTGACACATAACACAAGCACTCGGGTCACTCCACGGCAAGTACAAATATGACACAGTCATTGTCCATGCTGGTGTGAACGACCTGAGACGTACCTCCCTGGACTACATGAAAAGAGACATAGAGGAGCTCTCTGATTATGTAGCCCAGGCAGGTATGACCCTGACCCTGAGCAGTATCCTTCCTTCACCAAGAATGATGCCACAATATAGAGACAAGATGATCAGCTTTAACAATTGGCTTAATGTCTGGTGTCATTCAAAGGGGATCCAGTGTCTGTCTGCCTGGGATGACATGCTTGACAAGCCACGCTGCTTAAGGGATGGCTTGCACCTGTCACCCCTGGGATTCGGATACTGGCTAAGGCTCTTACCACCCCCATAGTGCCGTTTTTTAGGCAAGGCTCAAATTCTAAACCTACCACCCTAGAAAACAAAAATGGGAAGAAACTGAGGGTAATGCTGCTCAATGCCAGAAGTCGAAATCTCAAAATGCACGCACTCGAGGCCCTTCTCAGTATGGAGAACATCGATGTCTGTGCTGTAACTGAAACCTGGTTCAAGGCTCCTGAGAGCACCCGGCACTATTAGGTTTTACCTCATATCATGCGTTGCCCCAAAACCCGGACCACACCACAAAAGGAGGGGTGTATCCATATTCATAAAGGATACCCACACCTCCAGGTTGGTGGCAACGCATCTAAGCTTCGAAACCATCCAGGTGCAACTAACCATAGGCAAAACTGCTCTACAAATTGTAGCATGCTACAGGCCACCCTCTCAAACTCAGGAACCCCACACAGCCTTCCTGAAGACACTGGAGGGTATAAATGTATCTCCAAACACCATCATATTGCGTGACTTCAACTACCCGAATATAGACTGGGAACATTACTCAAGCCCTAACTTTCTAGCCCAACGGTTCCTGGAGTTCATAAATTCAAATGCCATGGAACAGCTAGTCACTGTTCCCATGAGAGGAGAAAATATACTAGATCTCATTATCACAGACATGGGGACAAAATGCTCCACACTGGAAGTATGTCCCTCATTGGTGAGATCTGATCATAAACTAATCTCACTGGAAATCCACATCCCGCCCACCCCAAACAAAAAGACCACAGTGAAGAACTTCTCTAAAGCAAACTTCACACTACTCAAGACTGGTGTGGTATCCTTCAAGGCCCCTGAGCCAGTGGAAACCACAACCCAAGCTGCTGAAGCCCTTACAAATGCCTTCTATGAACACCTCCAGGACTGCATGGATCAGGCAATCCCAAATAAAACCAAGACTCTTTCCACAAAGGGCAAACGTCCAGTCTGGTGGACCCCAGCCATTAACAAACTTTACAATAAGAGGAGAAAGCTATTACATGATAGAACTAAATCCATAAAAGGGAAGTCACCCCGATCATTATTAGTAAAAAAATGCGAGCACTCATAAAATCAACTAAGGCCAATATTGAGAGAAAAATTGCCATGGATTCAAAGGACAATCATAAGGCCTTTTTCAGCTATGTTAGGAACCTGGGTGGAAACTCCCAGATATGCTCAGAATTAGTCCAAAATGATACAAAAATCACTGAACCCACAGACATTGCCAACATACTGGCAGACAGGTTCAGTGCAAACTTCACCTCCCTCTCCCCCCCTAAAGGAGAGATAACTATCCCAGTGGAGTGTAGCCTCCCAGACATCTCAAATGCACAGGTGAAAGCTGCTCTCTCTAAAGCTAAAACCACAGCGTCAATGGGACCGGATGGTGTCCCCGGCTGTGTGCTACATGAGCTAAATTAGGAATTAAACCCACACATAAGGCAGCTGTTTAATCTCAGCCTTACCACAGGATACGTGCCCAAGGAGTGGCGTACGGTAACTGTGGTCCCACTCCACAAAGGCGGTGCCTCTACGGACCCTGGTAATTACCGCCCCATAAGCTTAACAAGTCTAGTCTGCAAAGCTATGGAGGGGATCATAATGGAGCTCATAAACAAAGATATAGGGGACTTGCAGACATTGGACCCAACCCAGTTTGGCTTCGTCAAGGGCAGATCATGCCTTTTGAACTTGGTCGACTTCTTCGAAACAGTCACCAAGGCCATTGATGAGGGAAAGGCAGTCCATACAGCCTACCTTGACCTTGCAAAGGCTTTCGACACAATACCCCACTCAGGTATTGTAGAAAAACTTACCAGCTTAAATGTAAACCCATATGTCACAAGATGGGTTGCAAACTGGCTTAAGGACAGAACCCACAGGGTTAGAGTTGCTGGCGCTATGTCAGACTCCAAGCCGGTCACAATTGGTGTCCCACAGGGATTGGTCCTTGGCCCCTATTGTTCGGCATCTACTTCTCAGAAGTACAGGCCAACATGGGAGGGCTTTGGCTGACAAAGTTTGCAGATGACTGCAAACTGGGCACCATAGTGGAAAGTGCATCGGACACGGATATCCTACAGAAGGGACTCAAAGAAACAGATAGCTGGTGCCAGAGCCATGGCCTGAAGTTAAACGCCAAAAAATGTATAGTCATACCCTTCGGGAAAAACAAGGTAACCCCAAGCTACCGTATAGGTGGCAATCCACTAAGCACAGAAGAGGTTATCAGGGACCTGGGGACCCAGGTTGACAGTGGCCTTTCTTTTGACACTCACGCTGCTAAAGTGGTTAGAAAGACCTTCTACATTGCCCACCTGATCATGAAGGGATTCACATCCAGATCTAGTGAGGTCATTGTTCCCCTGTACTCTTCACTTATCAGACCAATGATCGAGTACAATGCCCCATTCGGGATGTATCTCACCCGACATCTGCAGCAATTGGAGAGACCCCAAAAGTTCCTCACCAAAAGGATAAAGGGACTCCAAAATCTGTCATATGCTGCCAGATTGAAGAAACTCCAGCTCTATTCAGTTGCATACCATCTGCTCAGAGGTGACATGTGCCTGACATACAAGGCCATGTCCAACCCGGAATTAATGGACATGCTCCACCTCAAAAAATTCAAATCCACCAAAACCACTAGAGCAAGTGACTTAAACCTTAGCACGGATATAAATAGGACGTGCTGGAGGGATAGATTTATCACTCAGAGACTCCCTATGCTGTGGAATAAAATCCCGGTCCATGTGAGGCAGAGCACCTCGCTGGCTCTGTTCAAGAGAAATCTTGACCTGTGGATGGGAGATCGCAGGTTTACCCTGGGAATCATCTCTGTGTCACTGCTGGACAGAGGCACAACAAACTAATGGGCACAGTATTTTTTTATATAAGGGGTGGCGTAAGCCACAAAACTTTGGGCTAGACTTATAAATGCCTTAGGGCAGATAGCCTAGTATAAACCTATGAACCTATGTATGTAGTGGTACAGTAATTTGTACACAATGTATATGTGTAAATATGTAGTGCTGAATATAGTGGTGCAGTAATCCGTACAAAATGTATATGTGTAAATATGTAGTACGGTATGTAGTGGTACTGTAATCTGCATAATGTATCTGTGTAAATATATAGTACTGTATGTTATGGTGCAGTAATCAGTGCATAATGTATACATGTAAATATGTAGTACTGTATGCAGTGGTACAGTAATCAGTACATAGTATCTCTGTGTAACTATGTAGTATTGTATGTAGTGGTGCAGTAATCTGCACATAGGGTATCTGTGCAAATATGTGGTACTGTATGTAGTGGTGCAGTAATCTGTACATAAAGCATATGTGTAAATATGCAGTACTTTATGTACTGGTGCAGTAATCTGTACAAATCTGTACAAAATGTATATGTGTAAATATATAGTACTGTATGCAGTGATATAATAATTTGTACACCATGTATGTGTTTAAATATGTACTACTGTATGTAGTTGTACAATAATCTGTATATAATGTATCTGTGTAAATATGTAGTACTGAATGTAGTGGTGTAGTAATCTGTGCATTATGTACATGTGTAAATATGTTGAACTGTATGTAGTGGTATAGTAATTTGTACACAATGTATATGTGTAAATATGTAGTGCTGTAGGTAGAGGGGCAGTAATCTGTACATAATGTATCTGTGTAAATATGTAGCACTGTATGTAGTGGTACAGTAATCTGTACATAATGTATATGTCCAGCTATGTAGTACTGTATGTAGTGGTACGGTAATCTCTGCACAGTGTATATGTGTAAATATGTAGTACTGTATGTATTAGTGCAGTAATCTGTACACAATGTATATGTGTAAATATGTAGTACTTTATGTACTGTGTGTAGTGGTATAGTAGTTTTTACACAATGTATATGTGTAAATATGTATTGCTGCATGTAGTGGTGCATTAACCTGTACATAATGTATATGTGTAAGTATGTAGCACTGTATGTAGAAGTACAGTAATCTGTATATAATGTATATGTGTAAATATGTAGTACTGCATGTAGTGGTGCAGTTAGCTGTACAAAATGTATATGTGTAAATATGTAGTACGGTATGTAGTGGTACTGTAATCTGCATAATGTATCTGTGTAAATATGTAGTACTGTATGTAATGGTGCAGTAATCTGTGCATAATGTATATGTGTAAATATGTAGTACTCTATGTAGTGGTACAGTAATCTGTACATAATATCTCTGTGTAACTATGTAGTACTGTATGTAGTGGTGCAGTAACCTGTACATAAGGTATCTGTGTAAATATTTAGTACTGTATGTAGTGGTACAGTAATCTGTACAAATCTGTAAAAAATGTATATGTGTAAATATATAGTACTGTATGTACTGGTATAATAATTTGTACACCATGTACATGTATATTGTGTAAATATGTAGTACTGTATGTACTAGTGCAGTAATCTGTAGATAATGTACATGTGCAGCTATGTAGTACTGTATGTAGTGGTACAATAATCTGTACATAATGTATGTGTGTAAATATGTAGTAATGTATGTAGTGGTGCAGTAATCTGTACATAATATCTCTGTGTAACTATGTAGTACTGTATGTACTGGTACAGTAATCTCTACATAATGTACATGTCCAGCTATGCAGTACTGTATGTAGTGGTACAGTAATCTGTACATAATGTATGTGTATAAATATGTAGTAATGTATGTAGTGGTGCAGTAATCTGTACATGATGTATATGTGTAAATATGTAGTGCGGTATGTAGTGGTACGGTAATCTCTACACAATGTATATGTGTAAATATGTAGTACTGTATGTATTAGTACAGTAATCTGTACGCAATGCATATGTGTAAATATGTAGTACTATATGTACTGTGTGTAGTGGTATAGTAGTTTCTACACAATGTATATGTGTAAATATGTATTGCTGTATGTAGTGGTGCATTAACCTGTACATAATGTATATGTGTAAGTATGTAGTACTGTATGTAGTAGTACAGTAATCTGTACATAATGTATATGTGTAAATATGTGGCATGGTATGTAGTGGTACTGAAATCTGCATAATGTATCTGTGTATATATGTAGTACTGTATGCAGTGGTGCAGTAGTCTGTGCATAATGTATATGTGTAAATATGTAGTACTGTATGTACTTGTTTAAAGAGCGAACTGAAACACGATGAGAGCAGGCTAATAAAAAACAGGTTTAATATTCCAAGTACAAGTTAGTGCTTTCGGCAAAATAAATATATCGCCTTCTTCAGACAAACAGCGGGATGGCATTAAAATACAACTTAAATAGTAAAGTAACAGCATTTGAAAACCAATCAAGAAAACAAGCATTCTTCAAAGTGATTGTATCCATGGAAACCTTAAAGCAGTAGACAAAGGATATATAAATTGTGATCCAGATACTGCAATGCTAGTCATTATCGTAACTTAAAGCACACAAACTGTATCATTATAAAATCTATAAAAACATAGGATAAAACATCAGAAATAATGTAAAATGTAATAAAGCAGATTTTGAACAAAACTTTAAGATTCTGGGTTACGCTAAAGCTTATGTTAAACACGATACTTCCCAGCACGCACGATTATAAGTGCTCGTGCATCAGTGCATTCTATCACATAAAGCAAAGGGTGGTATTTCCTCCAATGATGCTAATGAGTATAAATATACAAAAAACGGCCACCAACAAAATAAACTCAGTACATGATCCCCAGAATAGCGATCAGCGTTTGGTAAAGTGTAGGTGACTGTGAACCGTAATGTCACAGTCTGAGAAATTATTATTTTATCAATAAACTGAGCCAGGCAGAAAAACATAGGCCATCCTAGGGACCAACATTTATATACTGGAGAATCTGAAATACTCCAATTTTAATAATACTAATGGAAATGTCAATAAAAATGAAATAAAATAAATATAAAAATTGGTATAAAGACCAAAAGTTAGATCTAATTAAAATTTATTATGTTATTATAAAGACCAAAATGGTGCATAAGTATCCTTTAAATATCAGCCTATGGAATGTGTATCTACCTATTATAGGAGAGCCATTTTAGAACGCATTTGATCGAAAGCGCTTCATTAATGCCAGGAATCAAATGCGCTCTTGTGCGAATCTGCCATAACAACTCATCAATTTCTAAACAAATTTGCCATGGACCTCCCCTTGTGTCAACCTCCCTTTGTTGCAAAACTATAAAATTGAAAAAATGCCCATTGTAATCCATGCTATGCCTAGCTAAGGCATTAGTAACATCTTTCTTTGCAATAGCATATTGATGTTCGTATATTCTATTTTTAATCTGCGCTGGTTTTACCAATGTAAAATGCTTTGCACATTGGCATTAAGCATACGATAGGGATTTAGATCATAGTTGTAATGCTCATTCACTTTGTGTATTACTGTATGATGTACCACTATATGTGCACATAATATGTACATAGTATCTGTAATCTGTAAAATTGTCATACATTGTAACAATTAAATCTGTATTCTTTATATGTCCCTGTATGACAATAATCTGAATAAATATGTAGTACATGTAGTAGGTATGTAGTACGAATCTATTATAGATGTAAAAACCGTAGTATAAAATTGTAAATGTATGTAATGATGATGTACAATTATGAGCAGTTTAATAGTGTATTGAAATATGTCTGTATGATAGTTTGTGTAAAATGCTGTACATAATGTATATGTTGATTAAGCATATGTCAGTACTGCAGTATGTGGTAATAATACGACATGTATGTGCAGTACTGAATGTACTGTATGTAGTTGTATATCTGTCTGTACAGTGTATTGTATAAATTTTATTGAATTATCTGTAATCAATGAGTAGTACAAAAATATGGTAATGTAATATGTAGAGTGGTCAATTATCCTACATAATATGTGTAAAAATGTAGTAATCTTATGACATGGGACAGTCTGTAAAATATGTCATGGTAACAGTATAGGCATGTATTGTATTGATACGTAAAAATAGTTAACAACATATAAGTATTGCGAATGTATAGTAATATAGTATGTATTGAGGCAGTAAAATGATTTGTATAATGGTGCATACTGGTGGGTACTGATGGTATCTGTGTAAATAGCATAATGTTCTGTGTAGTATAAGCATTATGTAACAGTAAAAGTTATCGTCTGAGTATAAATATGTAGACGTGTATTCAGTGTTTGTACATGAATAACAATATGTATGTGTAAATATGTAGTAATGTAGGTAACATATTTTCGAAAAATTGTATGAAATAGTGTAATACACATTGTATCAATGCAACAGATCTATCTAGTACAGTAATGGAGCACTGAATGATTTGTGAAAAATATGTATATATGTGGTACTGTATGTAGTAGTATTTAGTGCATATAACATTGAAACATAATAATATATGTACCTTTATATGCAGTACTGTATTTGTAAAACAAATGTTGGTGTGTAAGTAAACATATGGCTGTACAAATGTATTGTGTAATCTATATATTACAATATAGTGATCTATAATGTTGTAATGTAGCACAAATGTGGGTATGTACTGTATGTATGTGCAGCCATAGTGTACATCAGTATATCTGTAACAATATTGTATATATGTTTGCATTGTAATGTACATAATGTAAAATGGTGTAAATAGAATGTATTAAACTGTACCTGTATAGATGTATAATGTGTAAATATGTAGTAAGATATTGTATGTATGTTGTATGTGTACAAATATTGTGTAGATATGCATGTATGTAAATGTATACTGTAAGAATGTATGTGGACAGTAAATTTTAACTGTGTATTAAAGTGAGTGTAATATTGTAGTGTAGTGTGTAGTAATTATGTAATGCATATAGTAAATAATGCCAGAAATATGTAGTATGCTGAATATGTAGCAGTGTATAATGTATATGTAAAATGTATGTGTATTCTGAACTATGTAGTGTAATTTGTGTTGTAATCTGTGTAATGAAATATTTTCATTGTCAACATATGGGGAACAAATGCAAGTTCAAACACAGAACAACATATGTAAACATGTAGTACGGGCAGTAGTGAGATGAATAATATTTTGGATTTTTGTGTACAATTATGTAGTTCCAATGTATCTTTACTGTTTACAACTACACAAATCTTTGAATATGTCAGCAGGACATTGTGACTTTCTGGCAAAGGATTGTCACCTTTTCCCTAGTTGCCATATGGACATTGTAAAACAGTATTGATCTAAAAGTGTATGTAGTAAACTCAATTTGAATTTTCTATGGGTAATGATACATACATGTAAAATCTGTAATATGTAGTTCTTGTAATCTTGTACAATGTAAATACATTGTGTAAATATGTAGATATGTATGTGGTGCATTAAAAATAAGTCATGTACAGCAAGCAAAAAATATCCTAGTAACATATTGTAGAATGGGATTTTATATTTAATGGGATTGCCTGATTAGGGCTATGAAACCTGTACAAATGTATGTGTTTTGTAGGACCATTGTGTAGTGTTGAGTACATGTTTGAACATGTAACATACCAGCTGTACAAATATTGTAGTGTGTAAATATAAAGTACATGTGGCATATAGAAAGGTCAACAATATATGTAAACAATGTTTCTTGAAGGGTATATTGATACTGTACATAAATATTGACTATGGCTGAAGAATGTTTGTTTGGAAGTAATCTTAATTACACAAACATGTCAGTGTATTTGTGTAATAGTAGATGGGAGATCTATTACCCAAGCATGTAACATGTACAGCATTATAAAGTATGTATGAAAGTGAGAAGCATATATTCAAAGATCTGGTCATTTGGAAAACATGTAACAAACACACTGATACAGTATGTAGTTTTTGACTATAGACGCCAAAATTGTATATATGTATATACAAAATGTTGTACTGTAGGGAGTTTATGTTGTAAGTAATGTAAAATGATGTAAATATGTAGAGACTTTAAGTTATGTATTGGCAAATAATTTTGTACTTTTGAAAAACCAGTTTGTATTTGTAAATATGTAGTTCTGTAGTGGTATTTGTGCAAATGTGTATGTGTAATGTAGTACTTTATTGTAAAGATGAGTCATAATATGTATCTGTGTAAAATGTACCAGAATGACAATTTTTTATTTGGGGAAAGGGAA
>NC_056732.1:1850754472-1850819697 GCF_019279795.1 Protopterus annectens | reverse complement strand
TTATGTAGTGGTATAGTAATTTGTTCATAATGTATATGTGTAAATATGTAGTACTGTATGTAGTGGTACAGTAATCTGTACATAATGTATATGTGTAAATATGTAGTACTGTATGTATTGGTACAGTAATCTGTACACAATGTCTATGTGTCAATATGTAATACTGTAGGTAGTGGTATAGTAATCTGTGCATTATATGTATGTGTAAATATGTAGTACTGTATGTATTGGTACAGTAATCTGTACATAATGTAGCTGTGTAAAAATGTAATACTGTAGGTAGTGGTGTAGTAATCTGTGCATTATATGTATGTGTAAATATGTAGAACTGTATGTAGTGGTATAGTAATTTGTACACAATGCATATGTGTAAATATGTAGTACTGTATGTAGTGGTATATTAATTTGTACACAATGTATATTTTTAAATATGTAGTACTGTATGTAGTGGTACAATAATCTGTACATAATATATATGTGCAAATATGTAGTGCTGTATGTAGGGGACAGTAATCTGTACATATTGTAGCTGTGTAAATATGTAGTACTGTATGTAGTGGTAATGTATCTGTGTAAATATGTAGTACTGTATGTAGTCGTGCAGTAATCTGTACTTGATGTATATGTGTAAATATGTAGTACTGTATGTAGTGGTACAGTAATCTTTACAAAATGTATATGTGTAAATATGTAGTACTGTATGTAGTGGTGCAGTAATCTGTACATGATGTATCTGTGTAAATATGTAGTACTGTATGTAGTGGTGCAATAATCTGTACATAATGTACAGGTGCAGTTATGTAGTACTGTATGTAGTGGTACAGTAATTTTTACATCATTTATGTGTGCAAATATTTAGTACTGTATGTAGTGGTGCAGTAATCTCTACATGATGTATATGTGTAAATATGTAGTACTGTCTGTACTGGTACATTAATCTGTACATAATGTATATGTGTAAATATGTAGTACTGTATGTAGTGGTACATTAATCTGTACATAATGCATATGTGTAAATATGTTGTACTGCATGTAGTGGTGTAATAATCTGTACATAATGTATATGTGTAAATATGTGCTATGGTATGTAGTGGTACTGTAATCTGTACGTACTCTGTATGTGTAAATACGTAGTACTGTATGTAGTGGCGCAATTCTCTGTGCATAATGTATATGTGTAAATATGTAATACTGTATGTAGTGGTACAATAATCTGCACATAATGTATCTGTGTAAATATGCAGTACTGTATGTAGTGGTACAGTAATCTGTACATAATGTATATGTGTAAATATGTAGTACTGTATGTAGTGGTACAGTAATCCATACATAATGTATATTTGTAAATATGTAGTGCTGTATGTAGTGGTATATTAATTTGTACACAATGTATATGTGTAAATATGTAGTACTGTATGTAGTGGCACAGTACTCCATACATAATGTATATGAGTAAATATGTAGCACTGTATGTAGGGGAACAGTAATATGTGCATTATGTGTATGTGTAAATATGTAGAACTGCATGTAGTGGTATAGTAATTTGTACAAAATGTATATGTGTAAATATGTAGTACTGTATGTAGTGGTATAGTAATTTGTACACAATGTATATGTGTAAATATGTAGTACTGCATGTAGTGGTGCAGTAAGCTGTACAAAATGTATATGTGTAAATATGTAGTACGGTATGTAGTGGTACTGTTATCTGCATAATGTATCTGTGTAAATATATAGTACTGTATGTAGTGGTGCAGTAATCTGTGCATAATGTATACATGTAAATATGTAGTAGTGTATGTAGTGGTACAGTAATCTGTACATAATATCTCTGTGTAACTATGTAGTACTGCATGTAGTGGTGCAGTAATATGTACATAAGGTATCTGTGCAAATATGTAGTACTGTATGCAGTTGTACAATAATCTGTACACAATGCATATGTGTACAAATGTAGTACTGATTGTATTGGGGCAGTGATCTGTACAAATCTGTACATAATGTATATGTGTAAATATATAGTACTGTATGTAGTGGTGTAGTAATCTGTGCCTTATGTATATGTGTAAATATGTTGAACTGTATGTAGTGGTATAGTAATTTGTACACAATGTATATGTGTAAATATGTAGTACTGTAGTTAGTGGTATAGTAAGTTGTCTATTTGTAAATATGTAGTTCTGTATGTAGTGGTACAGTAATCTGTACATAAAGTATATGTGTAAATATGTAGTGCTGTAGGTAGAGGGGCAGTAATCTGTATATAATGTATCTGTTTAAATATGTAGTACTGTATGTACTAGTGCAGTAATCTGTACATAATGTACATGTCCAGCTATGTAGAACTGTATGTAGTGGTACAGTAATCTATACATAATGTATGTGTGTAAATATGTAGTAATGTATGTAGTGGTGCAGTAATCTATACATGATGTATATGTGTAAATATGTAGTACGGTATGTAGTGGTATGGTAATCTCTACACAATGTATATGTGTAAGTATGTAGTATTATATGTACTGTGTGTAGTGGTATAGTAGATTTACACAATGTATATGTGTAAATATGTATTGCTGAATGTAGTAGTGCATTAACCTGTACATAATGTATATGTGTAAGTATGTAGTACTGTATGTAGTAGTACAGTAATCTGTACATAATGTATATGTGTAAATATGTAGCACTGCATGTAGGGGTGCAGTTATCTGTACAAAATGTATATGTGTAAATATGTAGTACGGTATGTAGTGGTACTGTAATCTGCATAATGTATCTGTGTAAATATGTAGTACTGTATGTAGTGGTGCAGTAATCTATGCATAATGTATATGTGTAAATATGTAGTACTGTATGTAGTGGTACAGTAATCTGTACATACTATCTTTGTGTAACTATGTAGTACTGTATGTAGTGGTGCAGTAGTCTGTTCATAAGGTATATTTGTAAATATATAGTACTGTATGTAGTGGTATATTAATTTGTACACAATGTATGTGTGTAAATATTTAGTACTGTATGTAGTGGTACAGTAGTCTATACATAATGTATATGTGTAAATATGTAGTACTGTATGTAGTTGTACAATAATCTGTACATAATTATTCTGTGTAAATATGTAGCACTGTATGCAGTGGTGTAGTAATCTGTGCCTTATGTATATATGTAAATAGGTTGAACTATATGTAGTGGTATAGTAATTTGTACACAATGTATATGTGTAAATATGTAGTACTGTATGTATTAGTGCAGTAATCTGTACACAATGTATATGTGTAAATATGTAGTACTTTATGTACTGTGTGTAGTGGTATAGTAGTTTTTACACAATGTATATGTGTAAATATGAATTGCTGTATGTAGTGGTGCATTAACCTGTACATAATGTATATGTGTAAGTATGTAGTACTGTATGTAGTAGTACAGTAATCTGTACATAATGTATATGTGTAAATATGCAGTGCTGCATGTAGTGGTGCAGTTATCTGTACAAAATGTATATGTGTAAATATGTAGTACGGTATGTAGTGGTACTGTAATCTGCATAATGTATCTGTGTAAATATGTAGTACTGTGTGTAGTGGTGCAGTAATCTGTACATAATATCTCTGTGTAACTATGTAGTACTGTATATAGTGGTGCAGTAATCTGTCCATAAGGTATCTGTGTAAATATTTAGTAATGTATGTAGTGGTAAAGTAATCTGTGCACAAAGCATATGTGTAAATATGCAGTACTTTATGTAGTGGTGCAGTAATCTGTACAAATCTGTACATAATGTATATGTGTAAATATATAGTACTGTATGTACTGGCATAATAATTTCTACACCATGTATATGTATCTGTGTAAATATGTAGTACTGTATGTACTACTGCCGTAATCTGTACATAATGTACATGTGCAGCTATGTAGTACTTTATGTAGTGGTACAGGAATCTGTACATAATGTTTGTGTGTAATTATGTAGTACTGTATGTAGTGGTGCAGTAATCTGTACATGATGTATATGTGTAAATATGTAGTATGGTATGCAGTGGTACAGTAATCTGTACAGAATGTATATTTGTAAATATGTAGTACTGTATGTATTGGTGTAGTAATCTGTACACAATGTATATGTGTAAATATGTAGTACTGTATGTAGTGGTACAGTAATATGTACATAATGTATATGTGTAAATATGTAGTACTGTATGTAGTGGTACAGTAATCTGTACATACTATATATGTGTAAGTATGAAGTACTGTATGTAGTAGCATAGTAATCTGTGCATAAGATATATGTGTAAATATGTAGTACGGTATGTATTGGTACAGTAATCTGTACATAATGTAGCTGTGTAAAAATGTAATACTGTAGGTAGTGGTATAGTAATCTGTGCATTATATGTATGTGTAAATATGTAGTACTGTATGTATTGGTACAGTAATCTGTACATAATGTAGCTGTGTAAAAATGTAATACTGTAGGTAGTGGTGTAGTAATCTGTGCATTATATGTATGTGTAAATATGTAGAACTGTATGTAGTGGTACAGTAATCTGTACACAATGCATATGTGTAAATATGTAGTACTGTATGTAGTGGTGCAGTAATCTGTACAAATCTGTATATAATGTATATGTGTAAATATATAGTACTGTATGTAGTGGTATAGTAATCTGTACACCATTTATATGTGTAAATATGTAGTACTGTATGTAGTGGTACAGTAATCTATACATAATGTCTCTGTGTAAATATGTAGTACGGTATGTAGTGGTGCAGTAATCTGTGCATTATCTATATGTGTAAATATGTAGAACTGTAGATAGTGGTATAGTTTTTTGTAGACAATGTATATGTGTAAATATGTAGTACTGTATGTAGTGGAACAGTAATCTGTACATAATGTATCTGTGTAAATATGTAGTACTGTATGTACTAGTGCAGTAATCTGTACATAATGTACATGTGCAGCTATGTAGTACTGTATGTAGTGTACAGTAATCTGTACATAATATATGTGTGTAAATATGTAGTACTGTATGTAGTGGTGCAGTAATCTGTACATGATGTATATGTGTAAATATGTAGTACTGTATGTAGTGGTAGAGTAATCTGTACACAGTGTATATGTGTAAATATTTAGTACTATATGTAGTGGTATAGTAATTTGTACACAATGTCTATGTGTAAATACGTAGTACTGCACATAGTGGTACAGTAATTTGTACACAATGTATATGTGTAAATATGTATTGCTGTATGTAGTGGTGCAGTAACCTGCACATAATTTATATGTGTAAGTATGTAGTACTGTATGTAGTAGTTCAATAATCTGTACATAATGTATATGTGTAAATATGTAGTACTGCATGTAGTGGTGCAGTAATCTGTACAAAATGTATATGTGTAAATATGTAGTACGGTATGTAGTGGTACAGTAATCTAAATAATGTATCTGTGTAAATAGGTAGCACTATATGTTGTGGTGAAGTAATCTGTGCATAATGTACATGGGTAAATATGTAGTACTGTATGTAGTGGTACAGTAATCTGTACATAATATATCTGTGTAAATATGTAGTACTGTATGTAGTTGTGCAGTAATCTGTACATAAGTATCTGTGAAAAAAAGTAGTACTGTATGTAGTGGTACACTAATCTGTAAATAATGCATATGTGTAAATATGTAGAACTGTATGTAGTGGTGCAGTAATCTGTACAAATCTGTACATAATGTATATGTGTAAATATATACTACTGTATGTAGTGGTATAGGAATTTGTTCACCATGTATATGTGTAAATATGTAGTACTGTATGTAGTGGTACAGTAATCTATACATAATGTATATGTGTAAATATGTAGTACTGTATGTATTGGTACAGTAATCTGTACATAATGTAGCTGTGTAAAAATGTAATACTGTAGGTAGTGGTATAGTAATCTGTGCATTATATGTATGTGTAAATATGTAGTACTGTATGTATTGGTACAGTAATCTGTACATAATGTAGCTGTGTAAAAATGTAATACTGTAGGTAGTGGTGTAGTAATCTGTGCATTATATGTATGTGTAAATATGTAGAACTGTATGTAGTGGTATAGTAATTTGTACACAATGCATATGTGTAAATATGTAGTACTGTATGTAGTGGTATATTAATTTGTACACAATGTATATTTTTAAATATGTAGTACTGTATGTAGTGGTACAATAATCTGTACATAATATATATGTGCAAATATGTAGTGCTGTATGTAGGGGACAGTAATCTGTACATATTGTAGCTGTGTAAATATGTAGTACTGTATGTAGTGGTAATGTATCTGTGTAAATATGTAGTACTGTATGTAGTGGCGCAATTCTCTGTGCATAATGTATATGTGTAAATATGTAATACTGTATGTAGTGGTACAATAATCTGCACATAATGTATCTGTGTAAATATGCAGTACTGTATGTAGTGGTACAGTAATCTGTACATAATGTATATGTGTAAATATGTAGTACTGTATGTAGTGGTACAGTAATCCATACATAATGTATATTTGTAAATATGTAGTGCTGTATGTAGTGGTATATTAATTTGTACACAATGTATATGTGTAAATATGTAGTACTGTATGTAGTGGCACAGTACTCCATACATAATGTATATGAGTAAATATGTAGCACTGTATGTAGGGGAACAGTAATATGTGCATTATGTGTATGTGTAAATATGTAGAACTGCATGTAGTGGTATAGTAATTTGTACAAAATGTATATGTGTAAATATGTAGTACTGCATGTAGTGGTGCAGTAAGCTGTACAAAATGTATATGTGTAAATATGTAGTACGGTATGTAGTGGTACTGTTATCTGCATAATGTATCTGTGTAAATATATAGTACTGTATGTAGTGGTGCAGTAATCTGTGCATAATGTATACATGTAAATATGTAGTAGTGTATGTAGTGGTACAGTAATCTGTACATAATATCTCTGTGTAACTATGTAGTACTGCATGTAGTGGTGCAGTAATATGTACATAAGGTATCTGTGCAAATATGTAGTACTGTATGCAGTTGTACAATAATCTGTACACAATGCATATGTGTACAAATGTAGTACTGATTGTATTGGGGCAGTGATCTGTACAAATCTGTACATAATGTATATGTGTAAATATATAGTACTGTATGTAGTGGTGTAGTAATCTGTGCCTTATGTATATGTGTAAATATGTTGAACTGTATGTAGTGGTATAGTAATTTGTACACAATGTATATGTGTAAATATGTAGTACTGTAGTTAGTGGTATAGTAATTTGTCTATTTGTAAATATGTAGTTCTGTATGTAGTGGTACAGTAATCTGTACATAAAGTATATGTGTAAATATGTAGTGCTGTAGGTAGAGGGGCAGTAATCTGTATATAATGTATCTGTTTAAATATGTAGTACTGTATGTACTAGTGCAGTAATCTGTACATAATGTACATGTCCAGCTATGTAGAACTGTATGTAGTGGTACAGTAATCTATACATAATGTATGTGTGTAAATATGTAGTAATGTATGTAGTGGTGCAGTAATCTATACATGATGTATATGTGTAAATATGTAGTACGGTATGTAGTGGTATGGTAATCTCTACACAATGTATATGTGTAAGTATGTAGTATTATATGTACTGTGTGTAGTGGTATAGTAGTTTTTACACAATGTATATGTGTAAATATGTATTGCTGAATGTAGTAGTGCATTAACCTGTACATAATGTATATGTGTAAGTATGTAGTACTGTATGTAGTAGTACAGTAATCTGTACATAATGTATATGTGTAAATATGTAGCACTGCATGTAGGGGTGCAGTTATCTGTACAAAATGTATATGTGTAAATATGTAGTACGGTATGTAGTGGTACTGTAATCTGCATAATGTATCTGTGTAAATATGTAGTACTGTATGTAGTGGTGCAGTAATCTATGCATAATGTATATGTGTAAATATGTAGTACTGTATGTAGTGGTACAGTAATCTGTACATACTATCTTTGTGTAACTATGTAGTACTGTATGTAGTGGTGCAGTAGTCTGTTCATAAGGTATATTTGTAAATATATAGTACTGTATGTAGTGGTATATTAATTTGTACACAATGTATGTGTGTAAATATTTAGTACTGTATGTAGTGGTACAGTAGTCTATACATAATGTATATGTGTAAATATGTAGTACTGTATGTAGTTGTACAATAATCTGTACATAATTATTCTGTGTAAATATGTAGCACTGTATGCAGTGGTGTAGTAATCTGTGCCTTATGTATATATGTAAATAGGTTGAACTATATGTAGTGGTATAGTAATTTGTACACAATGTATATGTGTAAATATGTAGTACTGTAGTTAGTGGTATAATAATTTGTCTATTTGTAAATATGTAGTACTGTATGTATTGGTACAGTAATCTGTACATAATGTATATGTGTAAATATGTAGTGCTGTAGGTAGAGGGGCAGTAATCTGTACATAATGTAGCTGTGTAAATATGCAGTACTGTATGTAGTGGTACAGTAATCTGTATATAATGTATATGTGTAAATATGTAGTACTGTATGTAGTGGTACAGTAATCCATACATAATGTATATTTGTAAATATGTAGTGCTGTATGTAGTAGTGCAATTCTCTGTGCATAATGTATATGTGTAAATATGTAATACTGTATGTAGTGGTACAATAATCTGCACATAATGTATCTGTGTAAATATGCAGTACTGTATGTAGTGGTACAGTAATCTGTACATAATGTATATGTGTAAATATGTAGTACTGTATGTAGTGGTACAGTAATCCATACATAATGTATATTTGTAAATATGTAGTGCTGTATGTAGTGGTATATTAATTTGTACACAATGTATATGTGTAAATATGTAGTACTGTATGTAGTGGCACAGTACTCCATACATAATGTATATGAGTAAATATGTAGCACTGTATGTAGGGGAACAGTAATATGTGCATTATGTGTATGTGTAAATATGTAGAACTGCATGTAGTGGTATAGTAATTTGTACAAAATGTATATGTGTAAATATGTAGTACTGTATGTAGTGGTATAGTAATTTGTACACAATGTATATGTGTAAATATTTAGTACTTCATGTAGTGGTGCAGTAAGCTGTACAAAATGTATATGTGTAAATATGTAGTACGGTATGTAGTGGTACTGTTATCTGCATAATGTATCTGTGTAAATATATAGTACTGTATGTAGTGGTGCAGTAATCTGTGCATAATGTATACATGTAAATATGTAGTAGTGTATGTAGTGGTACAGTAATCTGTACATAATATCTCTGTGTAACTATGTAGTACTGCATGTAGTGGTGCAGTAATATGTACATAAGGTATCTGTGCAAATATGTAGTACTGTATGCAGTTGTACAATAATCTGTACACAATGCATATGTGTACAAATGTAGTACTGATTGTATTGGGGCAGTGATCTGTACAAATCTGTACATAATGTATATGTGTAAATATATAGTACTGTATGTAGTGGTGTAGTAATCTGTGCCTTATGTATATGTGTAAATATGTTGAACTGTATGTAGTGGTATAGTAATTTGTACACAATGTATATGTGTAAATATGTAGTACTGTAGTTAGTGGTATAGTAATTTGTCTATTTGTAAATATGTAGTACTGTATGTAGTGGTACAGTAATCTGTACATAATGTATATGTGTAAATGAGTAGTGCTGTAGGTAGAGGGGCAGTAATCTGTACATAATGTAGCTGTGTAAATATGTAGTACTGTATGTAGTGGTACAGTAATCTGTATATAATGTATCTGTTTAAATATGTAGTACTGTATGTACTAGTGCAGTAATCTGTACATAATGTACATGTCCAGCTACGTAGTACTGTATGTAGTGGTACAGTAATCTGTACATAATATCTTTGTGTAACTATGCAGTACTGTATGTAGTGGTGCAATAGTCTGTCCATAAGGTATCTGTGTAAATATTTAGTACTGTATGTAGTGTTACAGTAGTCTGTACACAAAGCATATATGTAAATATACAGTACTTTATGTAGTGGTGCAGTCATCTGTACAAATCTGTACATAATGTATATGTGTAAATATATAGTACTTTATGTACTGGTATAATAATTTGTACACCATGTATATGTATATGTGTAAATATGTAGTACTGTATGTACTAGTGCATTAATCTGTACATAATGTACATGTGCAGCTATGTAGTACTTTATGTAGTGGTACAGTTATCTGTACATAATGTATGTGTGTAAATATGTAGTACTGCATGTAGTGGTGCAGTAATCTGTACATGATGTATATGTGTAAATATGTAGTACGCTATGCAGTGGTAGAGTAATCTGTAGAGAATGTATATATGTAAATATGTAGTACTGTATGTATTAGTGCAGTAATCTGTACACAATGTATATGTGTAAATATGTAGTACTGTATGCAGTGGTACAGTAATATGTACATAATGTATATGTGTAAATATGTAGTACTAAATGTAGTGGTATAGTAATTTGTACACAATGTATATGTGCAAATATTTATTGCTGTATGTAGTGGTGCAATAACCTGTACATGATATATATGTGTAAGTATGCAGTACTGTATGTAGTAGTACAGTAATCTGTGCATAATATATATGTGTAAATATGTAGTACGGTATGTAGTGGTTCTGTAAATATGTAACTCTCTATGTAGTGGTGCAGTAATCTGTTCCTAATATATATGTGTAAATATGTAGTAGTGTATGTAGTGGTACAGTAATCTGCACATAACCTAACTGTGTAAATATGTAGTACTGTATGTAGTGGTACAGTAATCTGTATACAATGCATATGTGTAAATATGTAGTACTGTATGTAGTGGTGCAGTAATATGTAGAAATCTCTATATAATGTATATGTGTAAATATATAGTACTATATGTAGTGGTATAGTAATTTGTACACCATTTATACGTGTAAATATGTAGTACTGTATGTAGTTGGACAGTAATCTATACATAATGTATATGCGTAAATATGTAGTTCTCTATGTAATGGTACAGTAATCTGTACATAATGTCTCTGTGTAAATATGTAGTACGGTATGTAGTGGTGCAGTAATCTGTGCATTATGTATATGTGTAAATATGTAGAACTGTAGATAGTGGTATAGTAATTTGTAGACAATGTATATGTCTAAATATGTAGTACTGTATGTAGTGGCGCAGTAATATGTACATAATGTAGCTGTGTAAATATGTAGTACTCTATGTAGTGGAACAGTAATCTGTACATATTGTATCTGTGTAGATATGTAGTACTGTATGTGCTAGTGCAGTAATCTGTACATAATGTACATGTGCAGCTTTGTAGTACTGTATGTAGTGTATAGTAATCTGCACATACTGTATATGGGTAAATATGTAGTTCTGTATGTAGTGGTGCAGTAATCTGTACATGATATATATGTGTAAATATGTAGTACTGTATGTAGTGGTACAGTAATCTGTACACAATGTATATGTATAAATATTTAGTACTATATGCAGTGGTATAGTAATTTGTACACAATGTCTATGTGTAAATACGTAGTACTGCATGTAGTGGTGCAGTAATTTGTACACAATGTATATGTGTAAATATGTATTGCTGTATGTAGTGGTGCAGTAACCTGTACATAATTTATATGTGTAAATATGTAGTACTGTATTTAGTAGTTCAGTAATCTGTACATAATGTGTATGTGTAAATATGTAGTACTGCATGTAGTAGTGCAGTAATCTGTACAAAATGTATATGTGTAAATATGTAGTACAGTATGTAGTGGTACTGTAATCTAAATAATGTATCTGTGTAAATATGTAGTACTGTATGTAGTGGTAAAGTAATCTGTGCATAATGTATATGGGTAAATATGTAGTACTGTATGTAGTGGTACAGTAATCTGTACATAATATATCTGTGTAACTATGTAGTACTGTATGTAGTTGTGCAGTAATCTGTACATAACGTATTTGTGAAAATATGCAGTACTGTATGTAGTGGTACACTAATGTGTAAACAATGCATATGTGTAAATATGTAGTACTGTAAGTAGTGGTGCAGTAATTTGTACAAATCTGTACATAATGTATATGTGTAAATATATAATACTGTATGTAGTGGCATAGCAATTTGTACACCATGTATATATGTAAATATTTAGTACTGTATGTAGTGGTACAGCAATCTATACATAATGTATATGTGTAAATATGTAGTACTGTATGTATTGGTACAGTAATCTGTACATAATGTAGCTGTGTAAAAATGTAGTACTGTAGGTAGTGGTGTAGTAATCTGTGCATTATATATATGTGTAAATATGAAGAACTGTATGTAGTGGTATAGTAATTTGTACACAATGCATATGTCTGAATATGTAGTACTGTATGTAGTGGTATAGTAATTTGTACACAATGTATATTTGTAAATATGTAGTGTTGTATGTAGTGGAACAGTAAACTGTACGTAATATATATGTGTAAATATGTAGTGCTGTATGTAGGGGGCAGTAAGCTGTACATATTGTAGCTGTGTAAATATGTTGTACTGTATGTAGTGGTAATGTATCTGTGTAAGTATGTAGTATTGTATGTAGTGGTGCAGTAATCTGTACATGATGTGTATGTGTAAATATGTAGTACTGTATGTAGTGGTACAGTAATCTTTACATAATGTATGTGTGTAAATATGTAGTACTGTATGTAGTGGTGCAGTAATCTGTACATGATGTATCTGTGTAAATATGTAGTACTGTATGTAGTGGTGCAATAATCTGTACATAATGTACATGTGCAGTTATGTAGTACTGTATGTAGTGGTACAGTAATCTTTACATAATTTATGTGTGTAAATATTTAGTACTGTATGTCGTGGTGCAGTAATCTGTACATGATGTATATGTTTAAATATTTAGTACGGTATGTAGTTGTGCAGTAATCTGTACACAATGTATATGTGTAAATATGTAGTACTATATGTATTAGTGCAGTAATCTGTACACAATGTATATGTGTAAATATGTAGTACTGTATGTAGCGGTACAGTAATATGTACATATGTATATGTGTAAATATGTTGTACTGTATGTAGTGGTGCAGGAATCTGTACATAAAGTATATGTGTAAGTATGTAGTACTGTATGTAGTAGTACAGTAATCTGTACATAATGCATATGTGTAAATATGTATTATTGCATGTAGTGGTGCAGTAATCTGCACATAATGTAAATGTGTAAATATGTAGTACTGTATGTAGTGCTGCAGTAATCTCTGCATAATGTATATGTGTAAATATGTAGTACTGTATGTAGTGGTACAGTAATCTGTACATAATATCTCTGTGTTACTATGTAGTACTGTATGTAGTGGTGCAGTAATCTGTCCATAAAGTATCTGTGTAAATATTTAGTACTGTATGTAGTCGTACAGTAGTCTGTACATAATGTATATGTGTAAATATGTAGTGCTGTAGGTAGAGGGGCAGTAATCTGTACATAATGTAGCTGTGTAAATATGTAGTACTGTATGTAGGGGTATAGTAATCTGTATATAATGTATCCATGTAAATATGTAGGTCTGTATATACTAGTGCAGTAATCTGTACAAAATGTACATGTCCAGCTATGTAGTACTGTATGTAGTGGTGCAGTAATCTGTACATAATGTATATGTGTAAATATGTAGTACTGTATGTAGTGGTGCAGTAATCTGTACATAATGTATATGTGTAAATATGTAGTACTGTATGTAGTGGTACAGTAATCTGTACACAATGTATATGTGTAAATATGTAGTACTGTATGTAGTGGTACAGTAATCTGTACACAATGTATATGTGTAAATATGTAGTACTGTATGTAGTGGTGCAGTAATCTGTACATAATGTATATGTGTAAATATGTAGTACTGTATGACAATGTATATGTGTAAATATTTTGTACTGTATGTAGTGGTGCAGTAATCTGTACATAATGTATATGTGTAAATATGTAGTACTGTATGTAGTGGTACAGTAATCTGTACATAATGTATATGTGTAAATATGTAGTACTGCATGTAGTGGTGCAGTAACCTGTACATAATATATATGTGCAAATATGTAGTACGGTATGTAGTGGTACTGTAATCTGCATAATGTATATGTGTAAATATGTAGTACGGTATGTAGTGGTACTGTAATCTGCATAATGTATCTGTGTAAATATGTAGTACTGTATGTAGTGGTGCAGTAATCTGTACATAATATCTCTGTGTAACTATGTAGTACTGTATGTAGTGGTGCAGTAATCTGTACATAATGTATCTGTGTAAATATGTAGCACTGTATGTAGTGGTGCAGTAATCTGTACATAATGTATATGTCTAAATATATAGCACTGTATGTAGTGGTAACATAATCTGTACATAATGTATATGTTTAAATATGTAGTACTGTATGTAGTGGTGCAGTAATCTGTACATAATGTATATGTGTAAATATGTAGTACTGTATGTAGTGGTACAGTAATCTGTACATAATGTATATGTGTAAATATGTAGTACTGTATGTAGTGGTGCAGTAATCTGTGCATAATGCATATGTGTAAATATGTAGTACGGTATGTAGTGGTACGGTAATCTCTACACAATGTATATGTGTAAATATGTAGTACTGTATATATTAGTGCAGTAATCTGTACACAATGTATACATGTAAATATGCAGTACTGTATGTAGTGGTACAGTAAAATGTATATAATGTATCTGTGTAAATATATAGTACTGTATGTACTAGTGCAGTAATCTGTACATAATGTACATGTCCAGCTATGTAATACTGTATGTAGTGGTACAGTAATCTGTACATAATGTATGTGTGTAAATATGTAGTAATGTATGTAGTGGTGCAGTAATCTGTACATGATGTATATGTGTAAATATGTAGTACGGTATGTAGTGGTACGGTAATCTCTACACAATGTATATGTGTAAATATGTAGTACTGTATGTATTAGTGCAGTAATCTGTACACAATGTATATGTGTAAATATGTAGTACTATATGTACTGTGTGTAGTGGTATAGTAGTTTTTACACAATGTATATGTGTAAATATGTATTGCTGTATGTAGTGGTGCATTAACCTGTACATAATGTATATGTGTAAGTATGTAGTACTGTATGTAGTAGTACAGTAATCTGTACATAATGTATATGTATAAATATGTAGTACTGCATGTAGTGGTGCAGTTATCTGTATCAAATATATATGTGTAAATATGTAGTACGGTATGTAGTGGTACTGTAATCTGCATAATGTATCTGTGTAAATATGTAGTACTGTATGTAGTGGTGCAGTAATCTGTGCATAATGTATATGTGTAAATATGTAGTACTGTATGTAGTGGTACAGTAATCTGTACATAATATCTCTGTGTAACTATGTAGTACTGTATGTAGTGGTGCAGTAATCTGTACATAAGGTATCTGTGTAAATATTTAGTACTGTATGTAGTGGTACAGTAATCTGTACAAATCTGTACATAATGTATATGTGTAAATATATAGTACTGTATGTACTGGTATAATAATTTGTACACCATGTACATGTATTTGTATAAATATGAAGTACTGTATGTACTAGTGCAGTAATCTGTACATAATGTACATGTGCAGCTATGTAGTACTGTATGTAGTGGTACAGTAATCTGTACATAATGTATGTGTGTAAATATGTAGTAATGTATGTAGTGGTGCAGTAATCTGTACATGATGTATACGTGTAAATATGTAGTATGGTATGTAGTGGTACAGTAATCTGTACATAATGTATATGTGTAAATATGTAGTACTGTATGTAGTGGTGCAGTAATCTGTACATAATGTATATGTGTAAATATGTAGTACTGTATGTAGTGGTACAGTAATATGTATATAATGTATCTGTGTAAATATGTAGTACTGTATGTACTAGTGCAGTAATCTGTACATAATGTACATGTCTAGCTATGTAGTTCTGTATGTAGTGGTTCAGTAATCTGTACATAATGTATGTGTGTAAATATGTAGTACGGTATGTAGTGGTACAGTAATCTGTACACAATGTATATGTGTAAATATGTAGTACTGTATGTATTAGTGCAGTAATCTGTACACAATGTATATGTGTAAATATGTAGTACTGTATGTACTGTGTGTAGTGGTATAGTAGTTTTTACACAATGTATATGTGTAAATATGTATTGCTGTATGTAGTGGTGCATTAACCTGTACATAATGTATATGTGTAAGTATGTAGTACTGTATGTAGTAGTACAGTAATCTGTACATAATGTATATGTGCAAATATGTAGTACTGCATGTAGTGGTGCAGTTATCTGTACAAAATGTATATGTGTAAATATGTAGTACGGTATGTAGTGGTACTGTAATCTGCATAATGTATCTGTGTAAATATGTAGTACTGTATGTAGTGGTGCAGTAATCTGTGCATAATGTATATGTGTAAATATGTAGTACTGTATGTAGTGGTACAGTAATCTGTACATAATATCTCTGTGTAACTATGTAGTACTGTATGGAGTGGTGCAGTAATCTGTCCATAAGGTATCTGTGTAAATATTTAGTACTATATGTAGTGGTACAGTAATCTGTACACAGAGCATATGTGTAAATATGCAGTACTTTATGTAGTGGTGCAGTAATCTGTACAAATCTGTACATAATGTATATGTGTAAATATATAGTACTGTATGTACTGGCATAATAATTTGTACACCATGTATATGTATCTGTGTAAATATGTAGTACTGTATGTACTAGTGCAGTAATCTGTACATAATGTACATGTGCAGCTATGTAGTACTTTATGTTGTGGTACAGTAATCTGTACATAATGTATGTGTGTGAATATGTAGTACTGTATGTAGTGGTGCAGTAATCTGTACATGATGTATATGTGTAAATATGTAGTACGGTATGCAGTGGTACAGTAATCTGTACACAATGTATATGTGTAAATATGTAGTACTGTATGTAGTGGTACAGTAATCTGTACATAATGTATATGTGTAAATATGTAGTACTGTATGTAGTGGTACAGTAATCTGTACACAATGTATATGTGTAAATATGTAGTACTATATGTAGTGGTATAGTAATTTGTACACAATGTATATGTGTTAATATGTATTGCTGTATGTAGTGGTGCAGTAACCTGTACATAATATATATGTGTAAGTATGTAGTACTGTATGTAGTAGTACAGTAATCTGTGCATGATATATATGTGTAAATATGTAGTACGGTATGTAGTGGTACTGTAATCTGCATAATGTATATGTGTAAATATGTAACACTCTATGTAGTGGTGCAGTAATCTGTTCCTAATATATATGTGTAAATATGTAGTACTGTATGCAGTGGTACAGTAATCTGTACACAATGCATATGTGTAGATATGTAGTACTGTATGTAGTGGTGCAGTAATCTGTACAAATCTGTACATAATGTATATGTGTAAATATATAGTACTGTATGTAGTGGTATAGTAATTTGTACACCATTTATATGTGTAAATATGTAGTACTGTATGTAGTGGTACAGTAATCTATACATAATGTATATGCGTAAATATGTAGTTCTCTATGTAGTGGTACAGTAATCTGTACATAATGTCTCTGTGTAAATATGTAGTACGGTATGTAGTGGTGCAGTAATCTGTGCATTATGTATATGTGTAAATATGTAGAACTGTAGATAGTGGTATAGTAATTTGTAGACAATGTATATGTGTAAATATGTAGTACTGTATGTAGTGGAACAGTAATCTGTACATAATGTATCTGTGTAAATATGTAGTACTGTATGCACTAGTGCAGTAGTCTGTACATAATGTACATGTGCAGCTATGTAGTACTGTATGTAGTGGTACAGTAATCTCTACATACTATATGTGTGTAAATATGTAGTACTGTATGTAGTGGTGCAGTAATCTGTACATGATGTATATGTGTAAATATGTAGTACTGTATGTAGTGGTACAGTAATCTGTACACAATGTCTATGTGTAAATATGTAGTACTGTATGTAGTGGTACAGTAATTTGTACACAATTTATATGTGTAAATATGTATTGCTGTATGTAGTGGTGCAGTAATCTGTACATAATGTATATGTGTAAATATGTAGTACTGTATGTAGTGGTGCAGTAATCTGTACATAATGTATATGTGTAAATATGTAGTACTGTATGTAGTTGTACAATAATCGGTACATAATGTATCTGTGTAACTATGTAGTACTGTATGTAGTTGTGCCGTAATCTGTACATAAGCTATCTGTGAAAATATGTAGTACTGTATGTAGTGGTACAGTAATCTGTAAACAATGCATATGTGTAAATATGTAGTACTATATGTAGTGGTGCAGTAATCTGTACAAATCTGTACATAATGTATATGTGTAAATATATAGTACTGTATGTAGTGGTATAGTAATTTGTACACCATGTATATGTGTACATATTTAGTACTGTATGTAGTGGTACAGTAATCTATACATAATGTATATGTGTAAATATGTAGTACTGTATGTATTGGTACAATAATCTGTACATAATGTAGCTGTGTAAAAATGTAGTACTGTATGTAGTGGTGTAGTAATCTGTGCATTATATATATGTGTAAATATGTAGAACTGTATGTAGTGGTATAGTAATTTGTACACAATGTATATTTGTAAATATGTAGTACTGTATGTAGTGGTACAGTAAGCTGTACATAATGTATATGTGTAAATATGTAGTGCTGTATGTAGGGGCAGTAATCTGTGCATAATATATATGTGTAAATATGTAGTACTGTATGCACTGGTACAGTAATCTGTACATAATGTATATGTGTAATATGTAGTACTGTATGTAGTGGTACATTAATCTGTACATAATGCATTTGTGTAAATATGTTGTACTGCATGTAGTGGTGCAATAATCTGTACATAATGTATATGTGTAAATATGTACTATGGTATGTAGTGGTACTGTAATCTGTACTTAATGTATATGAGTAAATAAGTAGTACTGTATGTAGTGGTGCAATACTCTATGCATAATGGATATGTTTAAATATGTAATACTGTATGTAGTGGTACAGTAATCTGCACATAATGTATCTGTGTAAATATGTAGTACTGTATGTAGTGGTACAGTAATCTGTACATAATGTATATGTGTAAATATGTAGTACTGTATGTAGTGGTACAGTAATCTGTACATAATGTATATTTGTAAATATGTAGTGCTGTATGTAGTGGTACAGTAATCTGTACATAATGTATCTGTGTAAATATGTAGTACTGTATGTAGTTGTACAGTAATCTGTACACAATGCATATGTGTAAAAATGTAGTACTGTATGTATTGGGGCAGTAATCTGTACAAATCTGTACATAATGTATATGTGTAAATATATAGTACTGTATGTAGTGGTATATTAATTTGTACACAGTGTATATGTGTAAATTTGTAGTACTGTATGTAGTGGCACAGTACTCCATACATAATGTATATGTGTAAATATGTAGCACTGTATGTAGTGGAACAGTAATATGTGCATTATATGCATTATGTGTATGTGTAAATATGTAGAACTGCATGTAGTGGTATAGTAATTTGTACACAATGTATATGTGTAAATATGTAGTACTGTATGTAGTGGTATAGTAATTTGTACACAATGTATATGTGTAAATATGTAGTACTGCATGTAGTGGTGCAGTAATCTGTACAAAATGCATATGTGTAAATATATAGTACGGTATGTAGTGGTACTGTTATCCGCATAATGTATCTGTGTAAATATATAGTACTGTATGTAGTGGTGCAGTAATCTGTGCATAATGCATACATGTAAATATGTAGTACTGTATGTAGTGGTACAGTAATCTGTACATAATATCTCTGTGTAACTATGTAGTACTGTATGTAGTGGTGCAGTAATCTGTACATAAGGTATCTGTGTAAATATGTAGTACTGTATGTAGTGGTATAATAATTTGTACACCATGTATGTGTTTAAATATTTAGTACTGTATGTAGTTGTACAATAATCTGTACATAATGTATCTGTGTAAATATGTAGTACTGTATGTAGTGGTGTAGTAGTCTGTGCATTATGTATATGTGTAAATATGTTGAACTGTATGTAGTGGTATAGTAATTTGTACACAATGTATATGTGTAAATATGTAGTACTGTATGTAGTGGTATAGTAATTTGTCTATTTGTAAATATGTAGTACTGTATGTAGTGCTACAGTAATCTGTACATAATGTATATGTGTAAATATGTAGTGCTCTAGGTAGAGGGGCAGTAATCTGTACATAATGTAGCTGTGTAAATATGTAGTACTGCATGTAGTGGCACAGTAATCTGTATGTAATGTATCTGTTTAAATATCTAGTACTGTATGTACTAGTGCAGTAATCTGTACATAATGTACATGTCAAGCTATGTAATACTGTATGTAGTGGTAGAGTAATCTGTACATAATGTATGTGTGTAAATATGTAGTAATGTATGTAGTGGTGCAGTAATCTGTACATGATGTATATGTGTAAATATGTAGTATGGTATGTAGTGGTACGGTAATCTCTACACAATGTATATGTGTAAATATGTAGTATTATATGTACTGTGTGCAGTGGTATAGTAGTTTTTACACAATGTATATGTGTAAATATGTATTGCTGAATGTAGTGGTGCATTAACCTGTACATAATGTATATGTGTAAGTATGTAGTACTGTATGTAGTAGTACAGTAATCTGTACATAATGTATATGTGTAAATATGTAGCACTGCATGTAGGGGTGCAGTTATCTGTACAAAATGTATATGTGTAAATATGTAGTACGGTATGTAGTGGTACTGTAATCTGCATAATGTATCTGTGTAAATATGTAGTACTGTATGTAGTGGTGCAGTAATCTATGCATAATGTATATGTGTAAATATGTAGTACTGTATGTAGTGGTACAGTAATCTGTACATAATATCTTTGTGTAACTATGTAGTACAGTATGTAGTGGTGCAGTAGTCTGTCCATAAGGTATATTTGTAAATATATATTACTGTATGTAGTGGTATATTAATTTGTACACAATGTATGTGTGTAAATATTTAGTACTGTATGTAGTGGTACAGTAGTCTATACATAATGTATATGTGTAAATATGTAGTACTGTATGTAGTTGTACAATAATCTGTACATAATGATTCTGTGTAAATATGTAGTACTGTATGCAGTGGTGTAGTAATCTGTGCCTTATGTATATGTGTAAATATGTTGAACTATATGTAGTGGTATAGTAATTTGTACACAATGTATATGGGTAAATATGTACTACTGTAGTTAATGGTATAGTAATTTGTCTATTTGTAAATATGTAGTACTGTATGTAGTGGTACAGTAATCTGTACATAATGTATCTGTGTAAATATGTAGCACTGTATGTACTAGTGCAGTAATCTGTACATAATGTATATGTGAAAATATGCAGTACTGTATGTAGTGGTGCAGTAATCTGTGCAGAATGTATATGTGTAAATGTATGTAGTGGTGCAGTAATCTGTACATGATGTATATGTGTAAATATGTAGTACGGTATGTAGTGGTATGGTAATCTCTACACAATGTGTATGTGTAAATATGTAGTATTATATGTACTGTGTGTAGTGGTGCAATACTCTGTGCATAATGTATATGTGCAAATATGTAATACTGTATGTAGTGGTGCAGTAACCTGTACATAATATATATGTGTAAGTATGTAGTACTGTATGTAGAAGCACAGTAATCTGTACATAATGTATATGTGTACATATGTAGCACTGCATGTAGTGGTGCAGTTATCTGTACAAAATGTATATGTGTAAATATGTAGTACGGTATGTAGTGGTATAGTAATTTGTACACCATTTATATGTGTAAATATGTAGTACTGTATATAATGGTACAGTAATATGTACATAATGTATATGTGTAAATGTGTAGTGCTGTATGTAGGGGGCAGTAATCTGTACATATTGTATCTGTGTAAATATGTAGTACTGTATGTAGTGATGCAGTAATCTGTGCATGATGTATATGTGTAAATATGCAGTACGGTATGTAGTGGTACAGTAATCTTTACATAATGTATGTGTGTTAACATCTTGTACTGTATGTTCTAGTGCTGTAATCTGTACATGATGTACATGTGCAGCTATGTAGTACTGTATGTAGAGTACAGTAATCTTTACATAATGTATGTGTGTATATATGTAGTACTGTATGTAGTTGTGCAGTAATCCGTACATGATATATCTGTGTAAAGATGTAGTACTGTATGTAGTGGTGTAATCTGTACAAAATGTATATGTGTAAATATTTAGTACTATATGTAGTGGTATTTTGTGCACAATGTCTATGTGTAAATATGTAGTACTGTATGTAGTGGTACAGTAATTTGTACACAATTTATATGTGTAAATATGTATTGCTGTATGTAGTGGTGCAGTAACCTGTACATAATTTATATGTGTAAATATGTAGTACTGTATGTAGTAGTTCTGTAATCTGTACATAATGTATATGTGTAAATATGTAGTACTGCATGTAGTGGTGCAGTAATCTGGACAAAATGTATATGTGTAAATATGTAGTACGGTATATAGTGGTACTGTAATCTAAATAATGTATCTGTGTAAATATGTAGTGCTGTATGTAGTGGTGAAGTAATCTGTGCATAATGTATATGTGTAAATATGTAGTACTGTAGTTAATGGTATAGTAATTTGTCTATTTGTAAATATGTAGTACTGTATGTAGTGGTACAGTAATCTGTATATAATGTATCTGTTTAAATATGTAGTACTGTATGTACTAGTGCAGTAATCTGTACATAATGTACATGTCCAGCTATGTAGTACTGTATGTAGTGGTACAGTAATCTATACATAATGTATGTGTGTAAATGTATGTAGTGGTGCAGTAATCTGTACATGATGTATATGTGTAAATATGTAGTACGGTATGTAGTGGTATGGTAATCTCTACACAATGTGTATGTGTAAATATGTAGTATTATATGTACTGTGTGTAGTGGTATAGTAGATTTACACAATGTATATGTGTAAATATGTATTACTGCATGTACCAGTGCAGTAATCTGTACATAATATATATGTGTAAATATGTAGTACTGTATGTCGTGGTGCAGTAATCTCTGCATAATGTATATGTGTACATATGTAGCACTGCATGTAGTGGTGCAGTTATCTGTACAAAATGTATATGTGTAAATATGTAGTACGGTATGTAGTGGTATAGTAATTTGTACACCATTTATATGTGTAAATATGTAGTACTGTATGTAGTTGTACAGTAATCTATACAGAATGTATATGCGTGAATATGTAATTCTCTATGTAATGGTACAGTAATCTGTACATAATGTCGCTGTGTAAATATGTAGTACTGTATGTAGTGGTGCAGTAATCTGTACATAATGTAGCTGTGTAAATATGTAGTACTGTATGTAGTGGAACAGTAATCTGTACATATTGTATCTGTGTAAATATGTAGTACTCTATGTGCTAGTGCAGTAATCTGTACATAATGTACATGTGCAGCTATGTAGTACTGTTTGTTGTGTACAGTAATCTGTACATACTGTATGTGTGTAAATATGTAGTACTGTATGTAGTGGTGCAGTAATCTGTACATGATATATATGTGTAAATATGTAGTACTGTATGTAGTGGTACAGTAATCTGTACACAATGTATATGTATAAATATTTAGTACTATATGTAGTGGTATTTTGTGCACAATGTCTATGTGTAAATACGTAGTACTGCATGTAGTGGTGTAGTAATTTGTACACAATGTATATGTGTATATATGTATTGCTGTATGTAGTGGTGCAGTAACCTCTACATAATTTATATGTGTAATTATGTAGTACTGTATTTAGTAGTTCAGTAATCTGTACATAATGTGTATGTGTAAATATGTAGTACTGCATGTAGTAGTGCAGTAATCTGTACAAAATGTATATGTGTAAATATGTAGTACAGTATGTAGTGGTACTGTAATCTAAATAATGTATCTGTGTAAATATGTAGTACTGTATGTAGTGGTGAAGTACTCTGTGCATAATGTATATGGGTAAATATGTAGTACTGTATGTAGTGGTACACTAATCTGTAAACAATGCATATGTGTTAATATGTAGTACTGTAAGTAGTGGTGCAGTAATTTGTACAACTATGTACATAATGTATATGTGTAAATATATAATACTGTATGTAGTGGCATAGCAATTTGTACACCATGTATATATGTAAATATTTTGTACTGTATGTATTGGTACAGTAATCTATACATAATGTATATGTGTAAATATGTAGTACTGTATGTATTGGTACAGTAATCTGTACATAATGTAGCTGTGTAAAAATGTAGTACTGTAGGTAGTGGTGTAGTAATCTGTGCATTATATATATATGTGTAAATATGAAGAACTGTATGTAGTGGTATAGTAATATTTACATAATTTATGTGTGTAAATATTTAGTACTGTATGTCATGGTGCAGTAATCTGTACATGATGTATATGTGTAAATATGTAGTACGGTATGTAGTGGTACAGTAATCTGTACACAATGTATATGTGTAAATATGTAGTACTATATGTATTAGTACAGTAATCTGTACACAATGTATATGTGTAAATATGTAGTACTGTATGTAGTGGTGCAGGAATCTGTACATAAAGTATATGTGTAAGTATGTAGCACTGTATGTAGTAGTACAGTAATCTGTACATAATGCATATGTGTAAATATGTATTGCTGCATGTAGTGGTGCAGTAATCTGCACATAATGTAAATGTGTAAATATGTAGTACCGTATGTAGTTGTACTGTAATCTGTACATAATGTATATGCGTAAATATGTAGTACTGTATGGAGTGGTGCAGTAATCTCTGCATAATGTATATGTGTAAATATGTAGTACTGTATGTAGTGGTACAGTAATCTGTACATAATATCTCTGTGTAACTATGTAGTACTGTATGTAGTGGTGCAGTAATCTGTCCATAAAGTATCTGTGTAAATATTTAGTACTGTATGTAGTCATACAGTAATCTGTACATAATATATATGTGTAAATATGTAGTGCTGTAGGTAGAGGGGCAGTAATCTGTACATAATGTATGTGTGTAAATATTTAGTAATGTATGTAATGGTGCAGTAATCTGTACATGATGTATATGTGTAAATATGTAGTATGGTATGTAGTGGTAAAGTAATCTCTATACAATGTATATGTGTAAATATGTAGTACTGTATGTATTAGTGCTGTAATCTGTACACAATGTATATGTGTAAATATGCAGTACTGTATGGACTGTGGGTAGTGATATAGTAGTTTTTACACAATGTATATGTGTAAATATGTATTGCTGTATGTAGTGGTGCATTAACCTATACATAATGTATATGTGTAAGTATGTAGCACTGTATGTAGTAGTACAGTAATCTGTATATAATGTATATGTGTAAATATGTAGTACTGCATGTAGTGGTGCAGTTAGCTGTACAAAATGTATATGTGTAAATATGTAGTACGGTATGTAGTGGTACTTTAATCTGCATAATGTATCTGTGTAAATATGTAGTACTGTATGTAGTGGTGCAGTAATCCGTGCATAATGTATATATGTAAATATGTAGTACTCTATGTAGTGGTACAGTAATCTGTACATAATATCTCTGTAACTATGTAGTACTGTATGTAGTGGTACAGTAATCTGTACAAATCTGTACATAATGTATATGTGTAAATATATAGTACTGTATGTACTGGCATAATAATTTGTACACCATGTACATGTATTTGTATAAATATAAAGTACTGTATGTACTAGTGCAGTAATCTGTACATAATGTACATGTGCAGTTATGTAGTACTGTATGTAGTGGTACAGTAATCTGTACATAATGTATGTGTGTAAATATGTAGTAATGTATGTAGTGGTGAATTAATCTGTACATGATGTATATGTGTAAATATGTAGTACGGTATGTAGTGGTACGGTAATCTCTACACAATGTATATGTGTAAATATGTAGTACTGTATGTATTAGTACAGTAATTTGTACACAATGTATATGTGTAAATATGTATTGCTGTATGTAGTGGTGCATTAACCTGTACATAATGTATATGTGTAAGTATGTAGTACTGTATGTAGTAGTAGAGTAATCTGTACATAATGCATATGTGTAAATATGTAGTACTGCATGTAGTGGTGCAGTTATCTGTACAAAATGTATATGTGTAAATATGTAGTATGGTATGTAGTGGTACTGAAATCTGCATAATGTATCTGTGTAAATATGTAGTACTGTATGCAGTGGTGCAGTAGTCTGTGCATAATGCATATGTGTAAATATGTAGTACTGTATGTAGTTGTACAGTAATCTGTACATAATATCTCTGTGTAACTATGTAGTACTGTATGTAGTGGTGCAGTAATCTGTACATAAGGTATCTGTGTAAATATTTAGTACTGTATGTAGTGGTACAGTAATCTGTACACAAAGCATATGTGTAAATATGCAGTACTTTATGTAGTGGTGCAGTAATCTGTACAAATCTGTACATAATGTATATGTGTAAATATATAGTACTGTATGTACGTGTATAATAATTTGTACACCATGTATATGTATCCACGTAAATATGTAGTGCTGTATGTACTAGTGCAGTAATCTGTACATAATGTACATGTGCAGCTATGTAGTACTGTATGTAGTGGTACAATAATCTGTACATAATGTATGTGTGTAAATATGTAGTACTGTATGTAGTGGTGCAGTAATCTGTACATGATGTATATGTGTAAATATGTAGTACGGTATGCAGTGGTACAGTAATCTGTACACAATGTATATGTGTAAATATGTTCTAAAATCCACACATGTAGAAACTAGTAAGACAAATAATTCCAGCGAACCTTGACTCCTGGTTTTCCAATAAATCTGCTTTATTATAGACTGGGCCAACAACGAATAGAACATCCACGAACAAACACTAAGCGCTTTCACCCTAATAATAGGGCATCATCAGAGTACTAAAACAAACTACCATCATCCCTTAAATAGTAAAACATTTTGAACAATACATTGAATAATTAATTAATTGATTAATTAGAATTCATAATTAAATAATTAATTGTTGTATTTAGGCAGAAGACAAAAATACTGTTGCTTAACATGATTATCTAAAAAATATACATATCTAAAAAATAAATACTTGTTTTGCAAAAAAACTTCTTCATTTCAGGATTTGATTCCTGCATTTATAACTCTTAAGAAGTAAATAACCAGAACAACAGCGATTTGTTGTCAATAAAACACAAAACAAGAAAAAAACAAATTTAAACTTATTGAAAAATAGGAGCAGGCAACCTTATGTCCAGAAAGCAGACTTGTAATAAGAACGAAGCCGATAAAAAATGCTTTTCCTTAACGCATAGATTTATTATAGCAAAAAAACAAGCGTTTTCGCCGTGACTCCTGTCACAGCTTCATCAGAGATACAAATAAGACAGCTAAAAAAACGCCAATTTAAATAGTAAGAACAGGAAATGAGCAAAAACATCATTTCCTGGAACATTTTTATACAAATTTAAAATAAGAAACAAGTACAAAATAGAATTGCATAATCTGCAACAGTAGTGACAAAATATATTAGAACATCTAGTTAAAAAATGAATTAATTCATTTTGATGAAGAATATTTAACTAGTTCTTGTAAAAAGAATTTTTTTAAAAAATCATTAAAAAAATTCATTTGTCAAAAATTGTTATTTTACTTGTACTGGGTGCAGAAAAAAACTTCAATAAACATTATAAATTCATTTACACCTCAAAATGTAGTAACATTAAAAAAGTCACCTAAAATAACTCTTTAATTTCAATACAGTTGATATGTTGCAGTTTTCGTTCAGACCCGGAGGTCTGAACGCATCCAGTTTTAACTGCCATATCAATTCTGTATTTTCAAGGATCAAAGAGAAAGGACCACCTCTAATGGTAGGAGCCACTTGGTCAATCCCCATGAAACTGAAGTTATGACCTGGATTCATATTGACATGTTTTGCTAGTGCATTTTCCATCAGGGATTTTCTAATTGCATAAGAGTGTTGATATATCCTTTCTTTGAATTTACGGTCAGTCTTCCCTATGTAAAACGATGGACAACAATTACATAGGGCAATATAAATTACTGATTTTGTTTCGCAAGTAATCTTATGGTGTATAAGGAACTTCTTGTTCCTCACTGTGAATGAGTTACCTGTTCTAATGAATTTACACCAGTTACAGAAACCACATTTAAAGCATCCCTTTAGTCTATTAAAACAACTTGAACTTGCAGAGTGTTGTAGCAATTCTTTTAAATTACTTCCTCTTCTGTAAATCACATAAGGACGAACACCTAACTTGTCAATTAAAGATGGAGTATTGACTGCAAAGGACCAGTTTTTTAAGATTATGGACCAGATGCTCGGTGAGTTCAAGTTGTATTGAGTAATAAAACTCAAAGAAAAGTTCCTACCAGGCTGTGTATTACTAACCGAAAAATCAGAAACTACAGTTTCATTGTCAGAAAAAGGAGAAATTATATTAAGTTGATTCAATAAAGGTATATAAGTGCCTTCAACATGTTTGGAATCAACCTCGTTAATAAGCCCATCCACTAGTGACAATGGGTACCCACGATTAATAAATAAATCTTTCAAAAATTGACATTCCTGTCTAAAGTCTTCAAGTGTACTGCACATCCTTCCTGCTCGAACTAATTGGCCCTTAACAATGGACCTCTTGTGCTTAGGTGGGTGGAGACTAGTATAATGCAGGAAGGAGTTACAGTAAGTCGGCTTTGTAAAGATGGTAGAATAGAAAACCGCTTTACTGGAGTCCTTAACAAGTCTCACATCTAAATAATCTATCTCTAATGTTGAAAATTTATGTGTGAATTTGAGACATACTGTAGTAGAATTTAAAAAATCAACAAATGATTTTGCTTCATCTTCACTGCCCTTAAAAAGGATGAATATGTCATCCAGAAATCTTGTATAATAAGTGACATACTTCATTAAATTCTCATTGGCCATTAAAAAGTGCTTTTCCCAAAAGGCTACAAATAAATTAGCCACGCTCGCCCCACATGGCGAGCCCATGGCTATTCCGCACTTTTGCAAATAAAACTGCTGGTCAAATAAGAAAAAATTAGAAGATAACACTATGTCTAAAAGTTCAGTAACAATATCTGTCTCAGACCGAGGTGCATTTAGATCTTTAAGAAGTAATTCGATCCATTCAACTGCTTCAGTGTGTGGAATTGATGTATATAAATCAACAACATCAATTGTGAGAATTGACCCTCCGGGTCTGAACGAAAACTGCAACATATCAACTGTATTGAAATTAAAGAGTTATTTTAGGTGACTTTTTTAATGTTACTACATTTTGAGGTGTAAATGAATTTATAATGTTTATTGAAGTTTTTTTCTGCACCCAGTACAAGTAAAATAACAATTTTTGACAAATGATTTTTTTTAATGATTTTTAAAAAAAATTCTTTTTACAAGAACTAGTTAAATATTCTTCATCAAAATGAATTAATATATTTTTTAACTAGTTGTTCTAATATATTTTGTCACTACTGTTGCAGATTATGCAATTTTATTTTGTATTTGTTTCTTATTTTAAATTTGTATAAAAATGCTCCAGGAAATGATGTTTTTGCTCATTTCCTGTTCTTACTATTTAAATTGGCGTTTTTTAGCTGTCTTATTTGTATCTCTGATGAAGCTGTGACAGGAGTCACGGCGAAAACGCTTGTTTTTTTGCTATAATAAATCTATGCGTTAAGGAAAAGCATTTTTTATCGGCTTCGTTCTTATTACAAGTCTGCTTTCTGGACATAAGGTTGCCTGCTCCTATTTTTCAACGGTTTTCTCTTCTGCTACTTGTTTGTCAGTTTTCATGGATACAGGCACTCCTGACAGTCCGGCAAGCCCTAACCTTTTTGGGACAGCTACACAACAAAAGAGTTCCAATAATGTGGATATTTCTTCTCTATTTGCAACGCTAACTCAGAAGATCGAAGCGTTGCACTCTCGCATTGATTTTATGGAACAACGCTGTTTAAATGCATCCAATGTTACTATGGGTGCTGGTTCAACACGACACACTGTAGCTAGTACCGAAAGAAGTGGTTTCTCCCTTCCGGCGGCTCAATTGCCTTCTAGTTTACCCCCTCGAGCTCGACAGCAAACTGGTGACGCTTTGTTTACATCTAACGATTTTCCGGCTTTGACGAGAGGGACTGCTGATGTGCTTCCACCTTCTTACACTCACAATGGAGTGAGTTCGAGTTACGCTTTGGTGTCTAATGCTAATGCCAACGTGCAACCACCAGTTGTTAGCAACCGGCTAGGAGGGATAAATACAGTTTCGGATGAGGGAAGTCTGTCCCTGTCCGCTTGGATAAATAAAGACAATCCATTTTCTTTTCTTTCCTCTGCAACTGACCAGACTGACTGTGGCAACAATTCTCGACCTCTGACTGGAACTACCAGAATTAATGAAAGACTAAAGGTACTTGACTCTAAACTTCTTAGACTTAAAAAATTGCAGCTTGAAGCTGCATATTTTAGACAATGCATACAAGAAAAACTGATACCGAAGGGTCTACGGAACAACTTTACGCCTTCTGGCCTTTTAGTTGATCAGTTATATTTTTTAGAGTTAAAATCCTTGTTTCAAGAACAGGGGTTGCAACTTTTGAATATAATTGTAAAATATTATGATGTCAATATACAATCACTTATTTCTGATGTCAATATTTTAGATGCTGAGATTAAAACCGACTTAGCATTTTTACAATTTAAATACGATTATGATCGTATATTCTCTAGTATTGATGCATTGTTGACTAAATTAAAAATCAATAAGAATAAGAAGTTAGTAAGGGACAGGGGAGCCTATCAGGCTGATAAGGCGTATCCAAATTTACAGTTGCGTCTTCCAATTTCAATTACTGTCATAGACGAGGACTACGTACTAGATGAAGAAGGAGACGTTGAACAACAGGAGACCCTTTCAAGTCAGGGAGTTAGACGGAGTAACAGAATTAGGAGTAATGCCAACAATAAAAATAATAAAAGACACACTAACAAAACAGGACAGACTAATCAAGTCACAGGTAATGTCACTAATGGAAAGGGTTTTTTAGGGCAACAGAATTGGAGGAGGGCAGTGAACACGAATCGGAAGAATTAATACCAATTTTAGATTGTTCTTCCGAAGTGTACAACCAACCGCTTCTTCCTGTTATTTTTACTAATCAGAAGAAAGATTTTATGATTTACAACTTTTCTTCATTAGAATTAGATTCTGATCTAGTAGAATTATTGGCCCTTGGTTATACTTTTGTTCTTAGTACTCATGGGAATATAGCTAAGGTCCTTATTGACTTAAAATGCTTCATTCGAAAATTAAATTTAAAAATGATTTTCAACAATGAAGCATTGTACGATCAAAATAAACTTAAGTTATCTAGTGTTTTTAATCCATCAATACAGTCAAATCTGTTACTCTTTGAACAAATGTGTGAGGTAGATATTAAACATCTTTTCACTGGCCTTAAAACAAAATTATATACCGAAGGTTCAAACATATCTGTAGAACAACGTCAATGGCTTAACAACTTGAGCTCTCTACCTGTCAGGTTTTTAAAACCTGACAAAGGGGGCGGTCTAGTGGTTTTTGACGATTTCCAATATAAAGAGAGAATGATCCAAGTACTGGATTCACCGGCCTATCAAATTTCTTCTCTTAATGAGATTAATGTTACACATGGCCGTATTAGAGGCTATTTTCGTGACCTCTACCTTGCTGGTAAAATAGACTTGGATACATACAGTTATATTGACATCATACCACCTAAGACACCTGTGATGTTCGGAATACCGAAGATACACAAGGATCAAACGAATCCCCCTATGAGAGCACTGATTGATGGTAGGTCATTTATGACCTACCCTTGTTCAAAGTTAATCGACAACATCTTGTCTAAATATGTGAAGCAAATTCCAACAATCTGTAAAGATTCATGGTCCTTTTTATCTGATATTAATAATATACCATTCGACCATGTTTTTAATTTTCTCACAATTGATGTTGTTGATTTATATACATCAATTCCACACACTGAAGCAGTTGAATGGATCGAATTACTTCTTAAAGATCTAAATGCACCTCGGTCTGAGACAGATATTGTTACTGGACTTTTAGACATAGTGTTATCTTCTAATTTTTTCTTATTTGACCAGCAGTTTTATTTGCAAAAGTGCGGAATAGCCATGGGCTCGCCATGTGGGGCGAGCGTGGCTAATTTATTTGTAGCCTTTTGGGAAAAGCACTTTTTAATGGCCAATGAGAATTTAATGAAGTATGTCACTTATTATACAAGATTTCTGGATGACATATTCATCCTTTTTAAGGGCAGTGAAGATGAAGCAAAATCATTTGTGGATTTTTTAAATTCTACTACAGTATGTCTCAAATTCACACATAAATTTTCAACATTAGAGATAGATTATTTAGATGTGAGACTTGTTAAGGACTCCAGTAAAGCGGTTTTCTATTCTACCATCTTTAAAAGGCCGACTTACTGTAACTCCTTCCTGCATTATACTAGTCTCCACCCACCTAAGCACAAGAGGTCCATTGTTAAGGGCCAATTAGTTCGAGCAGGAAGGATGTGCAGTACACTTGAAGACTTTAGACAGGAATGTCAATTTTTGAAAGATTTATTTATTAATCGTGGATACCCATTGTCACTAGTGGATGGGCTTATTAACGAGGTTGATTCCAAACGTGTTGAAGGCACTTATATACCTTTATTGAATCAACTTAATATAATTTCTCCTGTTTCTGACAATGAAACTGTAGTTTCTGATTTTTCGGTTAGTAATACACAGCCTGGTAGGAACTTTTCTTTGAGTTTTATTACTCAATACAACTTGAACTCACCGAGCATCTGGTCCATAATCTTAAAAAACTGGTCCTTTGCAGTCAATACTCCATCTTTAATTGACAAGTTAGGTGTTCGTCCTTATGTGATTTACAGAAGAGGAAGTAATTTAAAAGAATTGCTACAACACTCTGCAAGTTCAAGTTGTTTTAATAGACTAAAGGGATGCTTTAAATGTGGTTTCTGTAACTGGTGTAAATTCATTAGAACAGGTAACTCATTCACAGTGAGGAACAAGAAGTTCCGTATACACCATAAGATTACTTGTGAAACAAAATCAGTCATTTATATTGCCCTATGTAATTGTTGTCCATCGTTTTACATAGGGAAGACTGACCGTAAATTCAAAGAAAGGATATAGGTTCATAGGTTCATAGGTTCATACTAGGCTATCTGCCCGAGGGCATTTACAAGCCTAGCCCATCGTTTTGTGGCTTACGCCACCCCTTTAGTATGGGGAACTATACCCCTTATTTTGCTGTGCCTCTGTCGAGCAGTGACACTGAGGTAATCCCTGGGGTATATCTGCGATCTCCCATCCATTGGTCAAGATTTCTCTTGAACAAGGCCAGCGAGGTGCTCTGCCTCACATGTACTGGGATTTTGTTCCACAGCATAGGGAGTCTTTGGGTGATGAATCTATCCCTCCAGCACATCCTATTAATAGCCGTGTCGAGGTTTAAGTCTCCGCCCTTGTGGCTCTGATGGATCTAGATTTTTGAGGTGAAGCATATTCATCAAATCTGGGTTTGACATGGCCTTGTATGTTAGGCAAAGGTCACCTCTGAGCAAGTGGTAGCGACTGAATAGAGCTGGAGTTCTTTCAGTCGGGCAGCATAGGACAGATTTTGAGACCCTTTATCCTTTTGGTGAGGAACTTTTGTGGCCTCTCCAGCTGCTGCAAGTGTCGGGTCAGATACATTCCGAATGGGGCATTGTACTCAATCATTGGTCTGATGAGTGATGAGTAAAGGGAGACTATGACCTCCCTTGATCTAGATGAGAATCCCTTCATGATAAGGTGGGCAATGTAGAAGGTCTTCCTAACTACTTTAGCTACATGGGTGTCGAATGACAGACTACTATCAACCTGGGTCCCCAGGTCCCTGATAACTTCTTCTGTGCACAGTGGATTGCCACCTATTTGGTAGCTAGGGGTAACCTTGTTTTTCCCGAAGGGTATGACTATGCATTATTTGGCATTTAACTTTAGGCCGTGGCTCTGGCACCAGTTATCCGTTTCTGTGAGACCCTTCTGAAGGATATCTGTGTCAGATGTGTTTTCTACTATGGCCCAGTTTGCAGTCATCTGCAAACTTTGTCAGCCATAACCCTCCTGTGTTTGCTTGTACTTCGGAAAAGTAGATGCCAAACAAGAGTGGGCCCAGGACTGAGCCCTGTGGGACACCACTTGTGACAGGCTTTGAGTCTGACATGGCGCCAGCAACTCTGACCCTGTGGGTTCTGTCACTCAGCCAGTTTGCAACCCATCTTGTGATATATGGGTTAGCATTTAAGCTGATGAGTTTTTCAATGATACCCGAGTGGGGTATTGTATCGAAGGCCTTAGCCAGATCGAGGTAGGCTGTATGGACTGCCTTTCCCTCATCAATGGCTTTGGTGACTGTTTCGAAAAAGTCAACCAAGTTTAAAAGGCATGATCTGCCTTTGACAAAGCCAAACTGGGTTGGATCCAAAGTCTGCAAATTCCCTATGTCTTTATTTATGAGGTCCATTATGATCCTCTCCATGGCTTTGCAGATAAGGCTTGTCAAGCTAATGGGCCGGTAATTTCCAGGGTCGGTGGAGGCACCGCCTTTGTGAAGTGGGACCACAGTTGCAGTGCGCCACTCCTGGAGTGCGTATCCAGAGGTAAGACTTTGATTAAACAGCTGTCCTAGCTGTGGGTTTAATTCCTCATTGAGTTCATGGAGCACACAGCCGGGGACACCATCAGGTCCCATGGATGCTGTGTTTTTGCTTTGGAGAGAGCAGTTCTCACTTGGGCGCTGGAGATGTTTGGGGGGCTGCAATCGTTTGGTATAGATATCTCTCCTTTTGGGGAGGAGGGGGGGGAGAAGTTTGCACTGAACCTGTCAGCCAGTATGTTGGCAATGTCTGTAGGATCAGTAATCTTCACATCATTTGAACTAGTTCTGAGCATATCTGGGAGTTTCCTCCTAGGTTTCTAACATAGCTAAAGAAGGCCTTATGATTGTCTTTTGAGTCTTTAGCTATTTTTCTCTCGAAATTTGCTTTGGATGATTTTATGAGAGCTCTTAGTTTTTACTTATAGTGATCAAGGGTGTCTTACCTTTTAAGGATTTTGCTCTATCTTGTAGTAGCTTCCTCCTTTTGTTGTAGAGTTTGTTTATGGCTGGGGTCCACCAGACTGGACGCTTGCCTTTGGTACAAAGAGTCTTTGTTTTGCTTGGGATTGCCTTATCCATGCAGTCCTGCAGGTGCTGGTAGAAGGCATTTGTAAGTGATTCAGCGGCTAGAGTACTGTTTTCCGCGGCTCGGGGCCTTAAAGGAGACCACACTAGTCTTTAGAAGTGTGAAGTTGGCTTTTGAGAAGTTCTTTACTGTGGTCTTTTATTTCAGGTGGGGGTGGGATGAGGACCTCCAGCGAGATTAGTTTGTGATCTGATCTCACCAGTGGAGGGTATACCTCCGGTGTTGAACATTGTGCTCCCATGTTCGTGATGATGAGATCAAGTATGTTATCTCCTCTTGTGGGGATGGTGACTAGTTGTTCCATGGCATTTGAGTTTATGAATTCCAGGAACTTTTGGGCTAGGGTGTTTGGGCTTGAGTAGTGTTCCCAGTCTATATTAGGGTAATTGAAGTCACCTAGTATGATGGTGTTTGGTGATACATTTATCCCCTCTAGTGTTTTCAGGAAGGCCATGTGAGGTTCCTGAGTTTGTGAGGGTGGCCTGTAACATGCTACAATTTGCAGAGCAGTCTTGCCTATGGTTAATTGCACCTGGATGGTCTCCGATGCATCGATGCGTTGCCACCAGTCTTGAGGTGTGGGTGTCCTTGATGAATATGGATACCCCCTCCTTTCTTGGTATTGTCCGGATTTTGGGGCGGAATGCATGATATGAGGTAAAACCTGATAGCGCTGGGGTGCTCTCAGGAGCCTTGAACCAGGTTTCTGTCACAGCACAGACATCGATGTTCTCCATACTGAGAAGGGCATCGAGTGCGTGCATTTTGAGATTTAGACTTCTGGCATTGAGCAGCATTACCCTTAGTTTTTTTCCTTTTTTGTTCTAGGGTGGTAGGTTTAGAATTTGAGCCTTGCCTAAAAAGGCACTATGGGGTGGCAAGAGCCTTTGCCAATATCCGGAATCCCAGGGGTGACAGGTGCAAGCCGTCCCTTGCGAAGCAGCGTGGCTTGTCCAGCATGTCATCCCAGGCAGACAGATACTGGATCCCCTTTGAATGACACCAGTGTTTAAGCCAATTGTTAAAGCTGATCATCTTATCTCTGTATTGTGGCATCATTCTTGGTGAAGGTAGGATACTGCTCAAGGTCAGGGTCATACCTGCCTGGGCTACATAATCAGAGAGCTCCTCAATGTCTCTTTTCATGTAGTCCAAGGAGGTACGTCTCAGGTTGTTTACACCAGCGTGGACAATGACTGAGTCATATTTGTACCTGCTGTTGAGAGACCTGAGTGCTTGCGTTATGTGGCGGATTCTAGTGCCCGACAGGCAGCTTACTGTGACCTTCTCCTTACTCAGTCTGGTGAGCGGGACGTCAGTGTGTCTGACTATGGAGTCACCAATGACTAGTGTGTCTGGCATTGTGTTTGGCCTTAAGGGCTGTGACTGTTTGACACTCTGACTGTGAGGTCTATGTGTTGCAGGTGTTGTGTTCTGAGGTGGTGGTTGTTTGGGTGTCTGCTTTGGTGGCCTCTGCTGTTTTGGTAGATTTTTGATCAGAGCCTCCGAGTATGTCTTTGTGTGCTTATGTGTATGATTTGAGGTTGTAATGGTACTATGTGAGACTGGGTCTATAGTGTGTGTGGTAACCTTCTCCTCCTGACTGGTCTTGCCAGTCCTATGTTGAGAGAGCTCAGCCTCCAGTTTGGCCGTATAGTTGCATCTCGCATGTATTTGTGTTTCTTGGGAGGAGGAGAGGGTTGTCTGTGTACATGAGGCAATTGTAACATTGCCTCAATATTCCCAGGTTCACCAGCTGAGCAGGAGAGGACACTAGCAACTGATCCTCGACATGCTAGAAGGATAGACAAAAACTTTAAAAAGATTCGGGGACGTGGGTGACCGAGAAATGGGGTTGCCTTTTGGGGTACTATCTATGACAAGAGTGCCGTATCAAGGTAATAAGTACTGTAGGAGCAAGTGCTAGGTTTAACAGATAGAGAATAGTCTACTTGGAGTCAAGTAGAGATGATCTTTTTAGTTATAGGATGCGCTGATTTGATCAGTAGTATAGTTCGAGGAAGGTAGTTTTAAGGGAAAATTTGAAGAGTGGACTTTAGGTAGCCCGAATAGTTTAAACCTGCTTAACCGGCGCTGCCCTAGTGTGCAACGGTAGCAGCTCAGCTAAATTATCAGCTAATTTGCTAATTGCTAAGCGTGCTTTATAGCAGGGTGCTGGAAAAGACAGGAAATGACCCAAATTGGCCAATAAACTACAAGTTACTGCTTTAAACCACTCCTCTGAGGACAAACAGGCAGCTCAGTACTCCCTACTCCCACTAGTGAGTAAAGAAACTACAAATTTGATCAACACTCTTACGCAATTAGAAAATCCCTGATGGAAAATGCACTAGCAAAACATGTCAATATGAATCCAGGTCATAACTTCAGTTTCATGGGGATTGACCAAGTGGCTCCTACCATTAGAGGTGGTCCTTTCTCTTTGATCCTTGAAAATACAGAATTGATATGGCAGTTAAAACTGGATGCGTTCAGACCTCCGGGTCTGAATGAAAACTGCAACATATCAACTGTATTGAAATTAAAGAGTTATTTTAGGTGACTTTTTTAATGTTACTACATTTTGAGGTGTAAATGAATTTATAATGTTTATTGAAGTTTTTTTCTGCACCCAGTACAAGTAAAATAACAATTTTTGACAAATGAATTTTTTTAATGATTTTTAAAAAAAATTCTTTTTACAAGAACTAGTTAAATATTCTTCATCAAAATGAATTAATATATTTTTAACTAGATGTTCTAATATATTTTGTCACTACTGTTGCAGATTATGCAATTTTATTTTGTATTTGTTTCTTATTTTAAATTTGTATAAAAATGTTCCAGGAAATGATGTTTTGCACATTTCCTGTTCTTACTATTTAAATTGGCATTTTTTAGCTGTCTTATTTGTATCTCTGATGAAGCTGTGACAGGAGTCACGGCGAAAACGCTTGTTTTTTTTGCTATAATAAATCTATGCATTAAGGAAAAGCATTTTTTATTGGCTTCGTTCTTATTACAAGTCTGCTTTCTGGACATAAGGTTGCCTGCTCCTATTTTTCAACGGTTTTCTCTTCTGCTACAAATTTAAACTTATTAGAAATTTTGTATTATGTGGGTACTCAAAATAAATAATGAATGTTAAAATAGTGTATTAAAATGTTGTGCAGTGACCAACCTAATCTATTTAAAAGTGTGTATGTTTAGAATAATATAAATAGCAATAATGTATGAATAAATAAATACATACATAAATACATAATATTAAATATGAAGATAAAAATGTATATATTGTGAATTAAAAACAATTAAGTATGCTTATTAATTATGATGTATAAATAAATACAAAATATGAAATTTATAAAGTAAAGTATTCTAGTTGAAATGTGCTATGTAATTAAATGCAACTATAAAATTGTATTGAAATAATATGAAATATTGATATTAAATATATATCTATAATAAGTATGAAATAATGCATATATTAAATTTCTAAAAAATGTATGCGTCTATGAATAAATGAATAATAGTTATATTTAAAATTGCGTGAAGTAATCATAAATAATACATAAAAAATACATTAACAAATGTAAAATAAATTAAATAAATAAAAATCCTATAAAATGTACAAAAAAAGGCTAGCTGAACAGGCGTCAAAAGGTGACCAACTGAACAGGCATAAAAAAACATATAAATAATGGGGTGATGTAATACTAAAAATACAATTCTAGATGAATTGTGATTTGAGCTTTAATATGCTAGAAATTGATATTTGTTCATTAATGCCAGGCCGCATGGTGGCATTCAACCTAAGTTGCCACAAACATTCCTTGGCTTCAAGTATCGTTTTTTCATCACCACCATTGTGTCTTTTATTGGATGTTCTGTCGATAACAAAAAAAAAAAATCTTTTAAAATTGGGACAATTGATACTATCGTTATAGAGAGCACTAGTCGTTTTGTGTTGTTTAATGTCATGTAAATGTTCAGTAATTCGTGTTTTTAATTTTCTAATCATTTTTCCTATATAAAACGCTTGACATGCTGTGCAAGATGCTGCATATACCACCATAACTGAATTACAGTTACACAACCCTGGACATCTGATGGTCTTAACATAATTATTGATAGAAAGATATGGACCATCATTAATAAATCTACAGACGTGGCATGTTCCACATTTACTCATCTTAGATTTCCTATACAAGTCATTGTCAATACATTGTTCAAACAGGTTTTTTAAATTTCTACCTCTACTGAAAGTTATTTTGGGTGTGTTGCCCAAAATATCCATGAGTTCTGGATTTAATTCTAAAACACTAATCCAAGATTCATATATAACATTGACAATCTTTTGAGAACAATGGTTATATGGCAAAATGAAAGTGTCATGTCTAGATGTTACTAAATTCGTACTAATGTTTAGTTTAGTATCTTGAGAAATAATCGGTTTGTATAGTGTAGACCATTTTGTTATAATTTCTTTACTAATCACTTGAACAAATTCAACAGGATATCCTCTGGCCAAAAACATACTCATAAGTTTGTTCAATTCCTGTTCAAAAACTTCGTCGTTGCTGACAATTCTAGACAATCTGACCATTTGTCCTTTAACTAAATTTTTCTTTTGATGCATCGGGTGGCAACTGTCGAAGTGTAAAAAATAATTGGAATATGTTTTCTTCCTATAAATACCTGACTCAAATTTATTATTGCCTATAAAAAGCACAATATCCAAAAATTGCACATTATTGACAAACACATGACTTGTAAATTTAAGAAAACTCGTGGTTTCTCCCAAAAAAAATGGTGAATTCATTAAATTCGTCTTCAGTTCCTCTCCAAAAAATAAGAATATTGTCTAAATAACGTAAGTATAACAACACCTTGTTCCAAAATCTGCTAGTAAAAACAAACTCAGATTCCCAGAAGTCTAAAACTAAATTGGCATAAATGGGGGCACATCTGGCCCCCATAGCTACACCCTTAGTTTGTCTAAAATAATTGTTGTTGAAAAATAGAAACTTGTTCTCCAAAACAAGTTCTAACATTTCGGTTAACAGTCAGTTGTCAGGACTATTGTGTTTACAATATTTGTTACGACACGCTTCAAACATGTCGAGACCTTCACCATGGGGAATTACAGTGAAGAGATTAACAACATCCACAGTAGCCATTATAAATTCGACTCTGAAGTCAAAATTGTTCATAAATTGTCTTACTAAATCTAGACTGTGCCACGAATCTTTTAGAATGTGTGGTATAGAGTTCAAAATGTATTTGCCCTTGAAATCTATAAACACTGCTAACGCTTCAGTCTTTGAACCTTTCACTGACACTATGGGTCTGAATGGGGGATTGTTGACATGTTTATGAATTTTAGGAATCCCAAATATAGATGGTATAATTGGAAATTCCACTGAAATGTAATTAAAAGTTTGTTGATCAATTCTCCCATCCATCAAAAATTCATAGAGCAACCAATCTATCTTGGTGTATGCTTTGTTAATCTCATGACTAACTTTTTGGTATGTTACAATAATCAGAACTGAGCATAATAACCACACCCCCACCCTTGTCGGGTTTCATTATTCTATATTTATCTGATTCAGTGAGTTCTTTGAGACAAAAATTCTCTGCTGGTGTCAAATTATACTTATTAATAGTTTTGTTACTGATAATTCTTCTAATTTGAGTCTCACATAACTTTTCAAAGATCTGTATCATACAATTCTGAGGGGGTATAAAGGTACTGTGACGTTTAAGACTCAGATACCTAGAGTTTTGTAAAGGATCACCTGAATTGTGAAAAAATATTTTTTAATTTAAAAGCCTAGTGTAGATTTTAAGGCTTGTCAACACTTTCCCTATGTCTAATTTAAAGGTAGGTACAAAGTTAAAACCTTTACTAAACAGTTGTAGGTAATTCTTATCAAATTTATGTCCTGTGAAATTATATAAATTAAAACCTGAAAAAGAAGTTATAGAGCAATCAGCATTAATTTTACTGAGTGTCTCTTCAAAACAATTCTCACTGAGATTACAAACTGTCACAGACAACTCAACATTTTCCTGTGTATCATAAGCAAGATTAGGTGTGTCAGTGTTGGAATTAGAACAAGGGTTAATATTGTCCCTATTAAAATCAAAATTAGTTGAATTCATAATGTCTATCTCTGCCATGAGTTGGTTCTGTGTAACGGATTGTTGTAGTGCCTGCGTAAATGTTGATTGTGACTGTTCTGTCGTTCCCTTAACCGTTCTGATCTCCTCAAAGATGGTTGTTCTAAAAAAACTGGTTGGACATCATCATTAATATTAACATTGTTACTATTTGTATTGTCATTGTTGTAAGTGGAATCTTGCCTATTCACCATACCTTGTTTTCGATGCATCAAAAGAAGAATTTAGTTAAATGACAAATGGTCAGATTGTCTAGAATTGTTAGCAACGACAAAGTTTTTGAACAGGAATTGAACAAACTTATGAGTATGTTTTTGGCCAGAGGATATCCTGTTGAATTTGTTCAAGAGATTAGTAAAGAAATTATAACAAAAAGGTCTACACTATACAAACCGATTATTTCTCAAGATACTAAACTAAACATTAGTACGAATTTAGTAACATCTAGACATGACACTTTCATTTTGCCATATAACCATTGTTCTCAACAGATTGTCAATATTATATATGAATCTTGGATTAGTGTTTTAGAATTAAATCCAGAACTCATGGATATTTTGGGCAACACACCCAAAATAACTTTCAGTAGAGGTAGAAATTTAAAACACCTGTTTGAACAATGTATTAACAATGACTTGTATAGGAAATCTAAGATGAGTAAATGTGGAACATGCCACGTCTGTAGATTTATTATGATGGTCCATATCTTTCTATCAATAATTATGTTAAGACCATCAGATGTCCAGGGTTGTGTAACTGTAATTCAGTTATGGTAGTATTTGCAGCATCTTGCACAGCCTGTCAAGCGTTTTATATAGGAAAAACAATTAGAAAATTAAAAACACGAATTACTGAACATTTACGTGACATTAAAAAACACAAAACGACTAGTGCTCTCTATAGCCATAGTATCAATTGTCCCAATTTTAAAAGATTTTTATTTTTTGTTACCGACAGAACATCCAATAAAAGACACAATGGTGGTGATGAAAAAACGATACTTGAAGCCAAGGAATGTTTGTGGCAACTTAGGTTGAATGCCACCATGCGGCCTGGCATTAATGAACAAATATAAATTTCTAGCATATTAAAGCTCAAATCACAATTCATCTAGAATTGTATTTTTAGTATTACATCACCCCATTATTTATATGTTTTTTGATGCCTGTTCAGTTGGTCACCTTTTGACGCCTGTTCAGCTAGCCTTTTTTTGTACATTTTATAGGATTTTTATTTATTTTATTTATTTTACATTTGTTAATGTATTTTTTTATGTATTATTTATGATTACTTCACTCAATTTTAAATATAACTATTATTCATTTATTCATAGACACATACATTTTTTTAGAAATTTAATATATGCATTATTTCATACTTATTATAGATATATATTTAATATCAATATTTCATATTATTTCAATACAATTTTATAGTTGCATTTAATTACATAGCACATTTCAACTAGAATACTTTACTTTATAAATTTCATATTTTGTATTTATTTATACATCATAATTAATAAGCATACTTAATTGTTTTTAATTCACAATATATAAATTTTTATCTTCATATTTAATATTATGTATTTATGTATGTATTTATTTATTCATACATTATTACTATTTATATTATTCTAAACATACACACTTTTAAATAGATTAGGTTGGTCACTGCACAACATTTTAATACATGAGGATTCCAAGATGGCTGCCGACTAGATCAGTCCCTAGTCACTGAGCTCCTCACAGTTATGTAATATCCGGCTTATTATTATAACCTTGGAGTAATATTGTTCCTCAGTTTTTTTTATAAAAGGATCCTCTAAGTATTTCTCTACGTATCTGGATTATTTGTTGGTATTGGAGATCTCAATTTTGGAATTTTTTACCTCAGAACTGTCTTTGTGGCTTCAACTGTATTGGGCACCTGCTGCTTAAAGACTCCTCCCAGAATCTGCTATCCTGTCCGCACACCTCTACTCTGGGCATGGCTTCTAAATCCGACACCATGGAGACACAGGCAACAAAGGCCAAATTCTCTTCATTGCATTCACCTGAGAAAGACACCAGTTCAAAAAGATTAAGAACTACTAAGCAATCTTCAGAAACTTCTAAAGTAAGTAACAAAGATACAAATGACTCAAACTTTCATTTAGATGAACTAAAAATAGAATTACAACCTATTCAAAGTGCCATACAAAGTTTCTCAGAACAATTTACTGATTTTGGCAGAACTTTAAAGCAAATAAGTGAAAGAATGGATATTATTGAATGTAAAAATACAGCTTTAGAAATAAAAACAGAATCATTGGAAAGAGATATTAAAGCTAAAGATAAGATTATTACAGAATTTCAAGCTAAACTACTGGACTTAGAAGCTAGAAGTCGTAGAAATAACATTATTATTAGAGGTTTGCCAGAATGCTATGAAAATCAAAACCTATTATCTGTATCTAAACAGATTTTTGAGGCACTATTAAATTGTGAGTCAACATCAAAAACTGTTATTATAGAGATGGCTCATAGAGCATTGCGTGCTAGTCAGGATTCTGCCTCCCCTCGGATCATATATACTAAACTACTTAATTTTCAAGACACTTATCAGATACTAGAGGCAGCAAAAAGCAAAAAACAGTTTGTCTGGAAAAATCATAAACTGTCATTTTCTCAGGATCTTCCTCTACAAATAAAAATGAAAAGACAAAAGCTTTCTCCTTATTGTGCAGATCTTATAAAAAGAGGTATAAGATTTCGTATGAGTTATCCGAATACTCTGTCTTTTACTTATAATGACAGAAAATTTATGTTTACAGATCCTAAAGAAGCAAAAGAAATATTTCTGAAGATATTCAAGAAGCTTCCTGAATCTGTATCTTAATACTACACTCTTTATTTACAAGTATGTGTTGTTATGCTCAACTTATGTTTTTCTTACAAAATTGAAGTTTTTTTTTGAATGCTTATTAGAGTGTTATTTGCTTTATATATTTAGTTGATTTATTTATTTTTAGTTTGTATTTTTGTTACTGCCAATATCTTTTAAACTCAGCACTGTTATAGTGTTTTTGGTATTTGCATAACCTTTAGAGGCTAATAATAGACTGTGATGAAAATGTGCGAAGAAATCTACACAGTTATATTATTTTTGCCTTATTTAATCCATTGACTTTTTGGAGGGAATTTTTTCATATCTCGAGACTGTTTCAAAGAGTTTGCTTTGTCACTTATGTGTTAACTGAATCTCCGTTATGTCCACACTCCTTCTCCTGGTCTTCGGAGTCTTGCAGTGACATCATCACAAGAGAAGAACTTCCGAACATTACAGTCAAGTATTTATCTTAAATTTAGCACTTATACATGATACGCTACTTGATGGCACTGTGGTCTATGTCTAAATTCCAAAGACATGCATCTGGAGCATTTCTCCCTGGGCCTCCGCTGAAAACAGGCTCTGTGGAACCTAGTCGGACATTCCCGGTCAACAAATGTTAAATAAATAAATAAAAAATAAAAATAAAAATAAATAAATAAATAAATAAATGGTTTGTCTTAATTGCCATGTGAAGGAAATTTGATCATTACAGTCATGTTATTATTTTAAATTAAGCGCTTCCACAAGATACGCTACTTGCTGGCGTTGTGTCATATGTCTTAATGCTATGTTTTACATGTCAGTAGAGAAATGTAATCTGAACATTTTTAGGTATGTTATGATTTAAATATCTAGCGCTTCTATAAGATACATTACTTGCTGGAGTTCTGTTTTATGGTTTAATGTTATGTTTTACTAGTCACAAGAGAATGTTATCCAAACTCTCTTAGTCAAGTTCCGATTTAAATATTCAGCACTTTCGCAAGATACACTACTTGCTAGCGCTGTGTTCTATGGCTTAATGTTATGTCTTATTTGCTACAAGAGAATGTAAATATTTAGCGCTTTTATAATGATATGCTACTAGCTGGAGTTATATTCTATGGTCAAAGGGAATGTTTTAATGTGTTATCATATTTATCCTTTACTTTATAACGCTGATTATTAATTTATAGTTTTACCGAGAGTCTTCCTGTCACCACATTTCATTAAAGGGCTCTGTTGACACTGTAGCTAAAGAAGAACTACCTATATTTCAATTATAGGATTGGCTCTCTCTGTTATTAACAGTTATTAGGTATTTTGGGAGGGAAAATCTGCGTGTCTCGAGACACGCTTAAGTTAACAGAGTGTGCATCGCATTACAGTCACTTTTCCTATATAACACGCACTTTCTGCTGATGTGCAGAATCCCAGAATGACGTCACCACAAGCATAAAGAATCCAACGTGGTCAGTTTACTCCTCTTTTACATTCAGTCCACTAAATAAGATATTGCTTATGTATATGTACAGTGACCTTTCATAGAAAATATTCAATGCTTTTAGCATTTAAATAATATCCATGTTTTGTCCTTAGAGAAATATTCCTAAACAAGTAGTAGCTGCAAGCATTGCAATAGTGAATTGGAATTAAATCTGTTGTTTCTTGCTCCTCGCTGCATGATAATTACTGATACATCCATGCATTGTAGGTGAGTGAGCGCAGCGATCTGAACTACTTGTGTATAGTTGGGGTCACTCCTTAAACACATCTCCACTGGTCGTCAAACAATATCTTAGAAATAACAAGTTTCCAAGTATCGTTATTTTAATTAATGTTGAGTGCACTTTCTTTACTAAATAAAAGCGTGAACATAGGTAGAAGCAACAACTAATAAGTGCTGCTAAACACGGCGTGTAAATGGACATGCCTCCTATTAGTTCTTTCTTTAAGTTCTCAAATGCCACACAACCCTGACAACTGTGGATATATATCATATTATATATCTCAACACTTCACATACCCATCTACAGAGTGAAGTACTTCTCTGTACAAGCGATGCTAAAACCTAACACATCGCTAAAAATATTAGATTGGACAGAAAATGCAATCGATGCTCAGGGTAAACTTTCTTGATGTGCTAGATCATCGCGAAAGGACTCTCTAGCACATCCAGCTGGCTTTTAGTGACATGAAAGATAAGCAGCAGAAACAAGAAGTAATCATCATGTTTGGGCGCTCTTCCTTCATTAATCAAACTTCTGCCCAAATATATCTTACATTTGTATACTAAGACAATAGCAAAAATAGGTATGACATGTCATTTATAATCTGTTTATAACTAGATTCTTAGCTAATCTGTAATAATAAGCTGCTGGTTATATTGTTTAATTTAATAAGTCATTAATTTCTTAGATGATTTAAGTAATCTATAGTTCAGATATCATTATAGGAATGTTATTTTCTTTATGTGGGATTATTATATTTTATTTTTTTTTTCTTCTCTTCACTGGGTTTATTCAATATACAGCTCACTAATTGTTTTATAGAAATAATACTAACAAAATATTGATTATAGGATTTTATGTCAGTTTTATCTAGATGTCTATTAATAGAAATATATAAGAATCACATGAGGAAAATCATTTTTACTTTATTTATATTACGCAAATTTAGGAGCTTGGGGTTAAATATTTGTATAGGGATTGTTTATGTTGGTCATCTTGTGTATAGACAGATGTGTAAATATGTTTAGTGTTATTGACTTGGTTTCAGTCCTTTCAAGGACTATATGTAACGTTTATATTGTTAAATTTGAATACTTGGTAACCAAAATTGTAAATTCTATTTTGTTTATTCTTGATTTTACCTCGTCAATAGCGGTTAGGTGGTCAGGCACTAGGGTAAGGATGAGGGTTATGGGTAAATCTCATAATATATCTCTACTGAGTTTGTTTTTAATAAGGTACTCTCATTTAATATCAGACCAGTTTAGCTATGTTTCTTTGCTCTTGGTATTATTTTAATTATAATCAAGAAATTATACCATGTTTTAATCACATCAATATTAACCAGTCATCTCTTTTATGACAAATTACCTAATAATTGATTCCTGGAATGTTGGAGGAATTCAAAGTAAATCCAAAAAATCTTTATTATTTCATTTGATATTTAAATCACAAGCCAGTATATGTTTTATTCAAGAGACTCATATCCCTCGGGATGTTTGGGACAAAGAGAGTAATAAAAAATGGATTAGGAAGATAGTAACCTCTGGGGATTCTTCTAGTTCTCGGGGAGTAGCAATAATTATTAAACAAAAATTCAGTGGAAATATCATTGATGAGAGATATGATAATGAAGGTAGATGGTGTCTGTTTACTGCTACTATTCATAATCTGGATAAACCAATTTTAGTTCTAAATTTATATGGTCCTTGTAGTCAACAACAGTTTTTTATCTTAAAAAATTATAATATACTCACATGTTATAAAGATCACTACATTATAGTCGAAGGAGACTGGAATGTGGTAATAAATCCAGAAATTGATCGTACTAGCTGCTCCGCTTCTTATAACCTTCAAGCAACTTTGGCTCTTAATGAATTAATCTTGGAACATAGTTTAACTGATCCATTGCACTCCATAAAAATATCAAACAAGAAAGATATTTACACTTATTACTCAAAATGCTACCATTCATGGGCTAGATTGGATGTTTTCTGATTTCTAATACTATCTCAAAATTTATTTCAGATTTTACTATTGAACCTAGATATCTTTCAGACCATTCAAGAATCTTATTAAATCTCAACTTTACCCACAAAATTAAAAATGTTATTAACTCAAATAAGTGGACACTGAACAATAATTTACTCTTAAATAAAGATATTTATATACAGTGCTCAGAAACTATTCAAGAAATGGAAAATGATTTAGATTTATCAGATATCTCTTATGATATTCAATGGGCTGCATGTAAGGCGAGATTAAGAGGTATGTTTATCAGTAAAGCTGCATATCTTAAAAAACATTACAACAAAAAAGAAGAGTTCTTAAAATCTAGAATTCATTCTCTTGAAAATCAGTTTAGACTGAATCAAGACACTAGTTTTGAAAAGCAAATACTAGATTGTCAAAAAGAATTAATTTTGTTACATCAGAACAACCTTTGTTTAGTTGATCAAAGATTGTTAGCAACATATTCAGAATGGGCTCAAGTTCCTTCTAAAGTCTTGGCCAGAATAATTAAAAATAATATTGAAAAACCAAAAATTACATCATTATTGTACAAAAATAAATTATACAACACAGATGAAGAGATTATTCATCTCTTTACACTACTTTATACAGAGTTATACTCAAAACTATCTAATACGTTGGATGATAATCATGTAAAAAACTTTCTAAGTTCTTTAAATTTCCCCAAGTTAAATGATAATCAACAAAAACTGCTTTCTGCTCCTTTAACTCATCAAGAGATTTCTGATTCAATTGATAGTCTTAAATCTGGTAAATCTCCTGGTCCAGACGGATTCACACCTGAATTTTTCAAATCTTTTAAATCGGTAATTGTTCCCATTCTCTTTAAAGTTTATAATTATATAAAAATCAAGGGTATTTCAGATATTCATTGGAATACATCTAAAACCATATTAATTTTGAAAAACAATAAAAAAAACTGACCCATTTAATTATAGGCCTATTTCTCTAATCAATTTAGACATAAAGATTTTGGCATCTATTCTGGCCAACAGATTGAAAAACATTTTACCTTCAATTATTTCTCAAGATCAATCAGGATTTATGTCCCACAGACATGCTTGGGATAATACACTGACTTTAGAATCTATTATACATCTTATAAAAAAAGATTCTAACCCAATATATGCACTGATTCTGGATACATCAAATGCTTTTGATAGAGTCTGTTGGAAATTTCTTTTTCAAACTATGTCATGCTTTAATTTTCCTTTATTCTTTATAAACTTTTTAAAAACTTTATACAAAGATATGTTTACTAGACTTTATATTAATGGTTACTTTTCTTCCCCTATAAAGATTACCAGAGGCACAAGGCAAGGTTGTCCTCTGTCCCCTTTTCTTTTTAATGTATATTTAGAACTGTTACTCTTGTTTATTACTCAAAATACTTTTCATAAAGTCCCTAGCATTCTTAATACAAAAATTTATTTTTCTGCCTTTGCTGATGACCTTGTATTATACTTTCAAACCCCCATATCTGACTTTAGTAAAATAACAAACTCTATTGAATGTTTTTCTTCTGCCTCGAATTATCTTATAAATTCTTCAAAAACACATATTTTTCCTTTAAATTATAGGGTCCATAAATCGTACTTGTTTTCTGATCAACAAACTCAGATTGTTTTTGGTATGAAGTATCTAGGAATTAACATGGAACACAATAATCATTCTTCTTTTCAAAATAACCTAAGTAAAGTTTGGAATTCAATAATTTTGGATATTACTAGATGGGAGCACTTAAATTTATCACTCTTATCAAAGGCTGCTATAATTAAAATGAACATTTTACCAACATTTTTGTACCAATTTAATTCCTCTGATCAGATAATTCCTAAGTCTTTCTTTGAGAAAGTAAATATAGAGTTAGCTAAATTCTTATGGTTTCCCAAATCTGTTAGAATCTCATATTCTAGATTATCAAATTCTAAGGACAAAGGTGGTTTGGGTTTGCCAAACTTCTATCTTTACTATCTAATTATTTCATCAAATAAGCTCTTAACTATTTCTAATTATCCCTTATGGGTTAAGATTTGGTATAATTACATTATATCTAAAAATATAAATCCAGAAGCTATTCCTTTTATTTCTCTTGATATGAAAATTAGCAGTAAAATTTCTATTTTTCTTAAACAAAAGATTAAAGCTTTTCAAGTTCTACTAAAATTATGTAATCTAGATAAGTTTTCTCATCTTTTGCAGCCACTTCATCTAAATCCTAATATAATGATAGATAACTCTCCTTTTAATCTAACAAATTATCCTTCATTAAAAAATTTGAAAGTCTAGGATATCCTGAAATTTAATGAATTATCCCTAATAGAGTTGCGTAAAATTCTGAATGTTAATTGGAGTCATTCTACAATATTACGCCAATTAAGAGAAGTAATTGTAGGTAAATATGAACCCATAGAACTTATAGAACATAAATTAAATAATCTAAATACGATAATTAAAACATTATCTTCATCAGGTAAAATGATATCAAGATCCTATAAATTAATAAAAAATCTAGTGCTGGATCAGAACTGTCTTTTCTCAAATAGCTGGTTAAAATATAATTCTCGAATAACTGAGAATCAAAAACTTTTGGCAATCAGATATACTAGGGAATTTATTCCATTTAAGAAACTACTGTACACACAATTAATGATTAACAATGATGCTTACTACACTCCTTATAAATTAAATAAATTTAATCCTAATAAATCCTCATCATGCACATGTTGTTCTTATCCCCAAGCGGACCTTTTACATATTCTATGGTATTGTCATTTTTCCCATAGATTATGGACCTCTTTGAAAGTAAGACTACAGAGAATGGGATATCATAAATCTACACTGTCCTGGGAAATTGCTATACTTCATATTCCGATAATTTATCTCTCCAAATTCGACACTCAAGTTATTATTTTTATTTGCTCTTTAATAAAACTTTACATAACTCAAAACTGGCTTGATCGTGCCAAACTGAATTGGGATATTTTCCAAAAAAATGGCTTACTTATATATTGATGCTCAAAAAAACATGGTTAAGAGTCCAACAAAAATGGCTTTCAAAAATTTAGTATTAGAGAAGGTTTTAAGTATTATTAATAATTAATACCTTAAATCTTTCTCTGGTCTGGTGTTTTAGTAAATTCTTATACCCAAAATTGGAATATTATTAATTCACAGAAACTGTATTTTTAGTTATCTTTTACTTTATGGTTACCTATTGTATATATTGTACATATTGAGTGATGTTATTTTTATTCTGATCTCTTTTTTAATGCCTATATGAGTTGCAAATTTGCTTAAACCAAGTTGTTTTATATATAAGTCAACTCCTAAATTGTATTTGTTTATAAATCAATAAAAAGTTTATTGAGAAAAAAAAAAAACATTTTAATACACTATTTTAACATTCATTATTTATTTTGAGTACCCGCATAATACAAAATTTCTAATAAGTTTAAATTTGTTTTTTTTTTTTGTTTTGTGTTTTATTGACAACAAATCGCTGTTGTTCTGGTTATTTACTTCTTAAGAGTTATAAATGCAGGAATCAAATCCTGAAATGAAGAAGTTTTTTTGCAAAACAAGTATTTATTTTTTAGATATGTATATTTTTTAGATAATCATGTTAAGCAACAGTATTTTTTTGTCTTCTGCCTAAATACAACAATTAACTATTTAATTATGAATTCTAATTAATCAATTAATCAATTATTCAATGTATTGTTCAAAATGTTTTACTATTTAAGGGATGATGGTAGTTTGTTTTAGTACTCTGATGATGCCCTATTATTAGGGTGAAAGCACTTAGTGTTTGTTCATGGATGTTCTATTCGCTGTTGGTCCAGTCTATAATAAAGCAGATTTATTGGAAAACCAGGATTCAAGGTTCACTGGAATTATGGGTAAATATGTAGTACTGTATGTAGTGGTACAGTAATACGTACATAATGTATATGTGTAAATATGTAGTACTGTAAATAGTGGTACAGTAATCTGTACACAATGTATATGTGTAAATATGTAGTACTATATGTAGTAGTATAGTAATTTGTACACAATGTATATGTGTAAATATGTATTGCTGTATGTAGTGGTGCAGTAACCTGTACATACTATATATGTGTAAGTATGTAGTACTTTATGTAGTAGTACAGTAATCTGTGCCGTATATATATGTGTAAATATGTAGTACAGTATGTAGTGGTAAGTACTTCACTAGCTTAAAACCCCCTTGACTACCCACTTCCCTATAGGTCCTTTCTGACTCAGTTACACAGCAAACTTTTTCATTTCTTCTAGCATGTCAAAGGGTCAGTTGCTAGCGTCCTCTCCTGCTCAGCTGGTGAATCTGGGAATATTGAGGCAATGTTTCAATTGCCTCATGTACACAGACAACCCTCTCCTGCTCCCACAAAACACAAATACATGTGAGAGATGCAACTATATAGCCAAACTGGAGGCTGAACTCTCTCAACTCAGGACTGGCAAAACCAGACAGGAGGAGAAGGTAACCACACACACCATAAACCCAGTCTCACATAGAACTATCACAACTACAAATCAAACACATAAACACACAAAGCCATACTTGGAGGCACTGATCAAAAATCTACCAAAATAGCAGAGGCCTCCAAAGCAGACACCCAAACAACTGCCACCTCATGACATAACACAAGCAACACATAGATCACAAAGTCAGTGTGCAAATCAGTCACAGCCCTTCAGGCCAAACACAATGCCAGACCCACTTGTCATAGGTGACTCCATAGTCAGACACACTGACGTCCCACTCACCAGACTGAACAAGGAGAGGGTCACAGTAAGCTGCCTGTCGGGCACTAGAATCCGCCACATAACACAAGCACTCAGGTCACTCCACAGCAAGTACAAGTATGACTCAGTCATTGTCCATGCCGGTGTGAATGACCTGAGACGTACCTCCCTGGACTACATGAAAAGAGACATAAAGGAGCTCTCAGATTATGTAGCCCAGGCTGGTATGACCCTGACCCTGAGCAGTATCCTACCTTCACCAAGAATGATGCCGCAATACAGAGACAAAATGATCAGTTTTAATAATTGGCTTAATTTCTGGTGTCATTCTAAGAGGATCCAATGTCTGTCTGCCTGGAATGATATGCTTGACAAGCCACGCTGCTTCGCAAGGGACGGCTTGCACCTGTCACCCCTGGGTTTCCGGATATTGGCAAAGGCTCTTGCCTCCCCATAGTGCCTTTTAGACAAGGCTCAAATTCTAAACCCACCGCCCTAGAAAACAATAATGGAAAAAAACTAAGGGTAATGCTGCTCAATGCCAGAAGTCTAAATCTCAAGATGCACGCCCTTGAAGCCCTCCTCAGTATGGAGAACATCGATGTCTGTGCTGTGACTGAAACCTGGTTCAAGGCTCCTGAGAGCACCCCGGCACTATCAGGTTTTACCTCATATCATGCGTTCTGGCCCCCAAACCCGGACCGTACCACAAAAGGAGGGGGTGTAACCATATTCATCAAGGATACCCACACCTCCAGGCTGGTGGCAACTCACGAAGCATCAGAGACCATTCAGGTGCAATTAACCATAGGCAAAACTGCTCTACAGTTTGTAGCATGTTACAGGCCACCCTCTCAAACTCAGGAACCCCACACAGCCTTCCTGAAGACACTGGAGAGTATAAATGTCTCTCCAAACACCATCATACTGGGTGACTTCAACTACCCAAACATAGACTGGGAACATTACTCAAGCCCCAGTACCCTAGCCCAAAGGTTCCTGGAGTTCATAAACTCAAATGCTATGGAACAACTTGTCACCATTCCCACAAGAGGTGAAAATATACTAGACCTGATCATCACAAACATGGGGACAAAATGCTCCACACTGGAAGTATATCCCTCATTAGTGAGATCAGACCATAAACTAATCTCACTGGAGATCCACATCCCGCTCCCACCCCCAACAAAAAAGACCACAGTGAAGAACTTCTCAAAAGCCAACTTCACACTTCTTAAGACTGGTGTGGTATCCTTCAAGGCCCCTGAGCCATTGGAAACCACAACCCATGCTGCTGAATCCCTTACAAATGCTTTCTATGAGCACCTCCAGGATTGCATGGATCAAGCAATCCCAAATAAAATCAAGACCCTTTCCACCAAAGGCAAGCGCCCAATCTGGTGGACCCCAGCCATAAACAAACTTTACAACAAGAGGAGAAAGCTACTACAAGATAGAGCAAAATCCCTAAAAGGGAAGACATCTCTGATCAATACTAGTAAAAAACTACGATCACTCATAAAATCATCCAAGGCCAACTTTGAGAGAAAAATTGCCAAGGACTCAAAAGACAATCATAAGGCCTTCTTTAGCTATGTTAGAAATCTGGGTGAAAACTCCCAGATATGCTCAGAATTAGTCCAAAATGATACAAAAATCACTGAACCCACAGACATTGCAAACATACTGGCAGACAGGTTCAGTGAAAATTTCTCCCCTCCCCCCCCCAAAAGGAGAAATATCTATCCCAGCAGAGTGTAGCCTCCCAATCATCTCAAATGCCCAGGTGAGAGCTGCTCTCTCTAAAGCTAAAACACAGCATCAATGGGACTGGATGGTGTCCCTGGCTGTGTGCTACATGAACTCAATGAGGAACTAAACCCACACATAAGGCTGCTGTTTAATCTTAGCCTTACCACAGGATACGTACCCAAAGAGTGGCATACGGCAACTGTGGTCCCACTCCACAAAGGCGGTGCTTCTACGGACCCTGGTAATTACCACCCCATAAGCTTAACAAGCCTGGTCTGCAAAGCTATGGAGAGGATCATAATGGAACTCATAAATAAAGACATAGGGGACCTACAGACATTGGATCCTACCCAATTCGGCTTTGTCAAGGTCAGATCATGCCTCTTGAACTTGGTCGACTTTTTTGAAACAGTCACCAAGGCCATTGATGAGGGTAAGGCAGTTCACACAGCCTACCATGACCTTGCAAAAGCTGACACAATACCCCACTGGTATCATAGAAAAGCTCACCAGCTTAAATGTAAACCCATATGTCACAAGATGGGTTGCAAACTGGCTCAAGGACAGAACCCACAGGGTTAGAGTTGCTGGTGCCATGTCAGACTCCAAGCCGGTCACAAGCGGTGTCCCACAGGGCTCAGTCCTGGACCCCTCTTGTTCGGCATCTACTTTTCAGAAGTGCAGGCAAACATAGGAGGATTGTGGCTGACAAAGTTTGCAGATGACTGCAAACTGGGCGCCATAGTTGAAAATCCATCAGACACAGATATCCTTCAGAGATGTCTCATAGAAATGGATAACTGGTGCCAGAGCCATGGCCTTAAGCTAAACACCAAAAAATGTATAGTCATACCCTTTGGTAAAAACAAGGTAACCCCAAGTTACCACATAGGTGGCAATCCATTAAGCACAGAAGCGGTTATCAGGGACCTGGGGACCCAAGTTGACAGTAACCTTTCTTTTGACACTCACATTGCCAAAGTGGTTAGGAGAACCTTCTACATTGCCCACCTGATTATGAAGGGATTCACATCCAGATCAAGGGAGGTCATTGTTCCCCTGTACTCTTCACTTATCAGACCAATTATTGAGTACAATGCCCCATTCGGAATGTATCTTACCCAACACCTGCAGCAATTGGAAAGACCCCAAAAGTTCCTCAGCAAAAGGATAAAGGGGCTCAAAAATATGCCATATGCTGCCCGACTGAAGAAACTCCAGCTCTATTCAGTCGCATACCGTCTGCTCAGAGGTGACCTGTGCCTGACATACAAGGCCATGTCCAACCCAGAATTAATGGACATGCTCCACCTCAAAAAAATCCAAATCTACCAGAGCCACAAGAGCAATAGACTTAAACCTCAACACGGATATAAATAGGACATGCTGGAGGGACAGATTCATCACCCAGAGACTCCCTATGCTGTGGAACAGAATCCCGGTCCATGTGAGACAGAGCACCTCACTGGCTCTGTTCAAGAGGAATCTTGACCAGTGGATGGGAGATCGTAGGTTTACCCCGGGGATCATCTCTGTATCACTGCTGGACAGAGGCACGGCAAACTAATGGGTATAGTATTCTTCAACCTAAGGGGTGGTGAAAGCCACACAACTCTGGCTAGGCTTATAAATGCCCTAGGGCAGATAGCCTAGTATGAACCTATGAACCTATGTAATTTGCATAATGTATATGTGTAAATATGTAGCACTCTATGTAGTGTTGCAGTAATCTGTTCCTAATATATATGTTTAAATATGTAGTACTGTATGTAGTGGTACAGTAATCTGTACACAATGCATATGTGTAGATATGTAGTACTGTATGTAGTGGTGCAGTAATCTGTACAAATCTGTACATAATGTATATGTGTAAGTATATAGTACTGTATGTAGTGGTATAGTAATTTGTACACCATTTTATGTGTAAATATGTAGTACTGTAAGTAGTGGTACAGTAATCTATACATAATGTATATGCGTAAATATGTAGTTCTCTATGTAGTGGCACAGTAATCTGTGCATAATGTCTCTGTGTAAATATGTAGTACAGTATGTAGTGGTGCAGTAATCTGTGCATTATGTATATGTGTAAATTTGTAGAACTGTAGATAGTGGTATAGTAATTTGTAGACAATGTATATGTGTAAATATGTAGTACTGTATGTAGTGGTCAGTAATCTGTGCATAATGTAGCTGTGTACATATGTAGTACTGTATGTAGTGGAACAGTAATCTGTACATAATGTATCTGTGTAAATATGTAGTACTGTAAAACAGTACTCAAGCCGCTGAATCACTTACAAATGCCTTCTACCAGCACCTGCAGGACTACATGGATAAGGCAATCCCAAGCAAAACAAAGACTCTTTGTACCAAAGGCAAGCGTCCACTCTGGTGGACCCCAGCCATAAACAAACTCTACAACAAAAGGAGGAAGCTACTACAAGATAGAGCAAAATCCTTAAAAGGTAAGACACCCTTGATCACTATAAGTAAAAAACTAAGAGCTCTCATAAAATCATCCAAAGCAAATTTTGAGAGAAAAATAGTTAAAGACTCAAAAGACAATCATAAGGCCTTCTTTAGCTATGTTAGAAACCTGGGAGGAAACTCCCAGATATGCTCAGAACTAGTTCAAAATGATGTGAAGATTACTGATCCTACAGACATTGCCAACATACTGGCTGACAGGTTCAGTGCAAACTTCTCCCCCCCCTACCCCCCAAAAGGAGAGATATCTATACCAAGCGATTGCAGCCCCCCAAACATCTCCAACGCCCAAGTGAGAACTGCTCTCTCCAAAGCAAAAAACACAGCATCCATGGGACCTGATGGTGTCCCCGGCTGTGTGCTCCACGAACTCAACGAGGAATTAAACCCACAGCTAGGACAGCTGTTTAATCATAGTCTTACCTCTGGATACGTACCCAGGGAGTGGCGCACTGCAACTGTGGTCCCACTTCACAAAGGCGGTGCCTCCACCGACCCTTGACAAGCCTTATCTGCAAAGCCATGGAGAGGATCATAATGGACCTCATAAATAAAGACATAGGGAATTTGCAGACTTTGGATCCATCCCAGTTTGGCTTTGTCAAAGGCAGATCATGCCTTCTAAACTTGGTTGACTTTTTCGAAACAGTCACCAAAGCCATTGATGAGGGAAAGGCAGTCCATACAGCCTACCTCGATCTGGCGAAGGCCTTTGATACAATACCCCACTCGGGTATCATTGAAAAACTCATCAGCTTAAATGTTAACCCATACATCACAAGATGGGTTGCAAACTGGCTGAGTGACAGAACCCACAGGGTCAGAGTTGCTGGCGCCATGTCAGACTCAAAGCCTGTCACAAGTGGTGTACCACAGGGCTCAGTCCTGGGCCCACTCTTGTTTGGCATCTACTTTTCCGAAGTACAAGCAAACACAGGAGGGTTATGGCTGACAAAGTTTGCAGATGACTGCAAACTGGGTGCCATAGTAGAAAACACATCTGACACAGATATCCTTCAGAAGGGTCTCACAGAAACGGATAACTGGTGCCAGAGCCATGGCCTAAAGTTAAATGCCAAAAATGCATAGTCATACCCTTCGAAAACAAGGATACCCCTAGCTACCAAATAGGTGGCAATCCACTGAGTACAGAAGAAGTTATCAGGGACCTGGGGACCCAGGTTGATAGTAGTCTGTCATTCGACACCCATGTAGCTAAAGTAGTTAGGAAGACCTTCTACATTGCCCACCTTATCATGAAGGGATTCTCATCTAGATCAAGGGAGGTCATAGTCTCCCTATACTCATCACTCATCAGACCAATGATTGAGTACAATGCCCCATTCGAATGTATCTGACCCGACACTTGCAGCAGCTGGAGAGGCCACAAAAGTTCCTCACCAAAAGGATAAAGGGTCTCAAACATCTGTCCTATGCTGCCCGACTGAAAGAACTCCAGCTCTATTCAGTTACGCTTGCTCAGAGGTGACCTTTGCCTAACATACAAGGCCATGTCAAACCCAGATTTGATGAATATGCTTCACCTCAAAAAATCTAGATCCGTCAGAGCCACAAGGGCGGGAGACTTAAACCTCGACACGGCTATTAATAGGACGTGCTGGAGGGATAGATTCATCACCCAAAGACTCCCTATGCTGTGGAATAAAATCCCGGTATATGTGAGGCAGAGCACCTCGCTGGCCTTGTTCAAGAGAAATCTTGACCAATGGATGGGAGATCGCAGATATACCCCAGGGATTACCTCAGTGTCACTGCTCAACAGAGGCACAGCAAAATAATGGGTATAGTTAACCATACTAAAGGGGTGGCGTAAGCCACAAAACCATGGGCTAGGTTTGTAAATGCCCTCGGGCAGATAGCCTAGTATGAACCTATGAACCTATGAACCTACTGTATGCACCAGTGCAGTAGTCTGTACATAATGTACATGTGCAGCTATGTAGTACTGTATGTAGTGGTACAGTAATCTCTACATACTATATGTGTGTAAATATGTAGTACTGTATGTAGTGGTGCAGTAATCTGTACATGATGTATATGTGTAAATATGTAGTACTGTATGTAGTGGTAAAGTAATTTGTACCCAATTTATATGTGTAAATATGTATTGCTGTATGTAGTGGTGCAGTAACCTGTACATAATTTATATGTGTAAGTATGTAGTACTGTATCTAGTAGTTCAGTAATCTGTACATAATGTACATGTGTAAATATGTAGTACTGTATGTAGTGGTACAGTAATCTGTACATAATATATCTGTGTAACTATGTAGTACTGTATGTAGTTGTGCAGTAATATGTATATAAGGTATCTGTGAAATATGTGGTACTGTATGTAGTGGTACAGTAATCTGAAAACAATGCATATGTGTAAATATGTAGTACTATATGTAGTGGTGCAGTAATCTGTACAAATCTGTACATAATGTATGTGTGTAAATATATAGTACTGTATGTAGTGGTATAGTAATTTGTACACCATGTATATGTGTACATATTTAGTACTGTATGTAGTGGTACAGTAATCTATACATAATGTATATGTGTAAATATGTAGTACTGTATGTATTGGTTCAATAATCTGTACATAATGTAGCTGTGTAAAAATGTAGTACTGTATGTAGTAGTGTAGTAATCTGTGCATTATATATATATGTGTAAATATGTAGAATTGTATGTAGTGGTATAGTAATTTGTACACGATGTATATTTGTAAATATGTAGTACTGTATGTAGTGGTACAGTAAGCTGTACATAATGTATATGTGTAAATATGTAGTGCTGTATGTAGGGGCAGTAATCTGTGCATAATATATATGTGTAAATATGTAGTACTGTATGCACTGGTACAGTAATCTGTACATAATGTATATGTGTAATATGTAGTACTGTATGTAGTGGTACATTGATCTGTACATAATGCATTTGTGTAAATATGTTGTACTGCATGTAGTGGTGCAATAATCTGTACATAATGTATATGTGTAAATATGTACTACGGTATGTAGTGGTACTGTAATCTGTACTTAATGTATATGAGTAAATAAGTAGTACTGTATGTAGTGGTGCAATACTCTATGCATAATGGATATGTTTAAATATGTAATACTGTATGTAGTGGTACAGTAATCTGCACATAATGTATCTGTGTAAATATGTAGTACTGTATGTAGTGGTACAGTAATCTGTACATAATGTATATGTGTAAATATGTAGTACTGTATGTAGTGGTACAGTAATCTGTACATAATGTATATTTGTAAATATGTACTACGGTATGTAGTGGTACTGTAATCTGTACTTAATGTATATGTGTAAATAAGTAGTACTGTATGTAGTGGTGCAATACTCTATGTATAATGTAGATGTTTAAATATGTAATACTGTATGTAGTGGTACAATAATCTGCACATAATGTATCTGTGTAAATATGTAGTACTGTATGTAGTGGTACAGTAATCTGTACATAATGTACATGTGTAAATATGTAGTACTGTATGTAGTGGTACAGTAATCTGTACATAATGTATATTTGTAAATATGTAGTGCTGTATGTAATGGTACAGTAATCTGTACATAATTTATCTGTGTAAATATGTAGTACTGCATGTAGTTGTACAGTAATCTGTACACAATGCATATGTGTAAAAATGTAGTACTGTATGTATTGCGGCAGTAATCTGTACAAATATGTACATAATGTAAATGTGTAAATATATAGTACTGTATGTAGTGGTATATTAATTTGTACACAATGTAAATGTGTAAATATGTAGTACTGTATGTAGTGGCACAGTACTCCACACATAATGTATATGTGTAAATATGTAGCACTGTATGTAGTGGAACAGTAATATGTGCATTATGTACATGATGTATATGTGTAAATATGTAGTACTGTATGTAGTGCTACAGTAATCTGTACACAATGTATATGTATAAATATTTAGTACTATATGTAGTGGTATAGTAATTTGTACACAATGTCTATGTGTAAATACGTAGTACTGCATGTAGTGGTACAGTAATTTGTACACAATGTATATGTGTAAATATGTATTGCTGTATGTAGTGGTGCAGTAACCTGTACATATTTTATATGTGTAATTATGTAGTACTGTATGTAGTAGTTCAGTAATCTGTACATAATGTATATGTGTAAATATGTAGTACTGTATGTAGTAGTGCAGTAATCTGTACAAAATGTATATGTGTAAATATGTAGTACAGTATGTAGTGGTACTGTAATCTAAATAATGTATATGTGTAAATATGTAGTACTGTATGTAGTGGTGAAGTAATCTGTGCATAATGTATATGGGTAAATATGTAGTACTGTATGTAGTGGTACAGTAATCTGTACATAATATATCTGTGTAACTATGTAGTACTGTATGTAGTTGTGCAGTAATCTGTACATAAGGTATCTGTGAAAATATGTAGTACTGTATGTAGTGGTACTCTAATCTGTAAACAATGCATATGTGTAAACACGTAGTACTTTATGTAGTGGTGCAGTAATTTGTACAAATCTGTACATAATGTATATGTGTAAATATATAGTACTGTATGTAGTGGCCTAGCAATTTGTACACCATGTATATATGTAAATATTTAGTACTGTATGTAGTATTACAGTAATCTATAAATAATGTATATTTGTAAATATGTAGTACTGTATGTATTGGTACAGTAATCTGTACATAATGTAGCTGTGTAAAAATGTAATACTGTAGGTAGTGGTGTAGTAATCTGTGCATTATATATACGTGTAAATATGTAGAACTGTATGTAGTGGTATAGTAATTTGTACACAATGCATATGTGTAAATATGTAGTACTGTATGTAGTGCTATAGTAATTTGTACACAATGCATATTTGTAAATATGTAGTACTGTATGTAGTGGTAATGTATATGTGTAAATATGTAGTACTGTATGTAGTGGTGCAGTAATCTGTACATGATGTATATGTGTAAATATGTAGTACTGTATGTAGTGGTACAGTAATCTTTACAAAATGTATATGTGTAAATATGTAGTACTGTATGTAGTGGTGCAGTAATCTGTACATGATGTATCTGTGTAAATATGTAGTACTGTATGTAGTGGTACACTAATCTTTACAAAATGTATATGTGTAAATATGTAGTACTGTATGTAGTGGTACAGTAATCTTTACAAAATGTATATGTGTAAATATGTAGTACTGTATGTAGTGGTGCAGTAATCTGTACATGATGTATCTGTGTAAATATGTAGTACTGTATGTAGTGGTGCAATAATCTGTACATAATGTACATGTGCAGTTATGTAGTACTGTATGTAGTGGTACAGTAATCTTTACATCATGTATGTGTGTAAATATTTAGTACTGTATGTAGTGGTGGAGTAATCTGTACATGATGTATATGTGTAAATATGTAGTACGGTATGTATTGGTACTGTAATCTGCATAATGTATCTGTGCAAATATGTAGTACTGTATGTAGTGGTGCAGTTATCTGTACAAAATGTATATGTGTGAATATGTAGTACGGTATGTAGTGGTACTGTAATCTGCATAATGTATCTGTGTAAATATGTAGTACTGTATGTAGTGGTACAGTAATCTGTATATAATGTATATGTGTAAATATGTAGTACTGTATGTACTGGTACAGTAATCTGTACATAATGTATATGTGTAAAGATGTAATACTGTATGTAGTGGTACATTAATCTGTACATAATGCATATGTGTAAATATGTTGTACTGCATGTAGTGGTGCAAAAATCTGTACATAATGTATATGTGTAAATATGTGCTATGGTATGTAGTGGTACTGTAATCTGTACGTAATCTATATTTATTTTATTTATTTTATTTTACATTTGTTAACCGGGCTAGTCCAACTGGATACATGTCCATTTTCAGTGGAGGCCCGAGGAGAAAAGCTCCGCTATCTACTTCTACTACATGGTAACAAAACAGTAAAATACAAAAATACACAATGGATAAAAATCACAAATAAGCAAGGCAAAAAACAACAATTTCAGGAAGATACAAAAAAGAGGGATAGAGAGACAAGGAAGTTATTTAAGTACAGATATGAGAAAAAAAGGTGAGAGAAGAATTAAGTTGTTTAAAAAAGTTAACGAAAGTGTTACTAGAGAAGTATGGAATATAGTTGAGATAGTCATATCTCAAGTTGAAAGGAAGAAATAAATTGAAGAAATAGATTTGGGAGAAAGTGTAAGGAATATAGGAGGAGAATAGGCGGTCGAAGAGGAGCTAGATCAACTAGGATTGATGCAAGAGCAAAGCCAGTGTTTAGTAAGAAAGAGTTTCAGTTTGGTCTTAAGTAGAGTAATGGAAGTCTGGGCTATAAGGTCTGGAGGAAGTTTATTCCAGATTTTACCAACTGAGTTGGAAAATATGGAGTCACCTGCTGTATTCCTTGAAAGAGAGGTTTGAATCAGTATTTTATTAGAGGAGCGTAGGGCTTTTAAGTTGTGGTAGGGTTTGATAAGGGTGGAGAGCATGGGTATATTTTCAGGGGAGTAAAGGGCTTTGTGGGCAATTGTAAGCTGATAGTACTGAATTAGGTGGGGTAATTCCAGCCATCCTAGGTTAGAGAGGTTCAGACAGTGATGTGTTTTATATGGAGAGGCAGTGGCAAATCTGGCAATGTTGTTGTAGGCAGTTGTGTTTATTAATGTTATGCTTTGATAGATTAGTATAAATGGGGAAGCATATAGTAAAGTAGAGATAAGATGTGTTCTTGCTATGGTAGTTCTAGCCAGGTGTTAGGAAAGTTCTGGTTCTATAGAGAGAGCCTAACTTTCTATTAGTTGCTTTATGATGGAGTTAATGTGAAAATCAAATTTTAGTAGGTTGTCAATAGTAATACCCAATAGTTTGGTTGTTTGGTCAGGAGAGATAAGGGTGCCATTGTTAGAAGTAATTGTGAAATTAATAGGGAGACAGGTGTGTGGGTAAAAAGAGGAGAAGTTTGGTTTTCTTAGGGTTTAAGAGAAGACAGTGGTTGGAGAACCATTGCTCAATAGTAGTGAATGTCTTTTGGGTAAGGAAGTGAAGGTCAGCTTGGTTAGTGGCAGAGCAAATGATGGTGTCATCAGCATACTGAATACAAGTAGTTAGGGGGTGGCAAGATGCAAGTCATTAATAAAGATGGAAAATAAAAGAGGACCTAAGATGGAGCCCTGAGGGACACCTAAAGTGGTGGGGAGAAGTTCAGAAAGATTGTTGTTCCATAAAACAGCTTGTTTCCGGTTTTGAAGATAGGAAGTGAACCAGCTTAAGGCAAGATTATAGAGAGAGAGCGATTTTAAGTGATGTAGGAGGAGTTGGTGATTCACCATATCAAAGGCTTTGGACAGGTCTACAAAGAAAGCTGATGTAAGAAGATTGCTATTCCGTTAATATTAATGGAGTCAATAAAGGATAATAAGGCTGTGGTGGTGCTATGGTAAGGACGAAAGCCATGTTGGCAGTTAGCGAGGAGATTATTAGATAGGAGGTGATTTAGTAACTGTTTGTGGATGCATTTCTCCATTATTTTGCAACAGGGATAGCAGTGCTATAGGGCGGTAGTTAGAGTACTATATGAATCACCCTTTGAAGAGGGGATGATGTGTGAGATTTTCCAGAGTGAAGGCACAGTACTTTCTTTTATGGTTCTGTTTATTAGTATAGAGATAGGGTAAGCAATAGGGCCCCCTTTAGGGACCC